>NC_066587.1:16857557-16867557 GCF_905475345.1 Vespula vulgaris
TAACGATATAAAATGGATACATATTATATTAGGTCGCATCTCGCAGTTATTCACGAAATATAATGTTTTCTTTCTTTCTTGTTTTTCTAACGTAAAAGAAAATTTTTCACGATAAGAGAGATCGTGTAAGATTTAAACGTAATTGAACTGTCATTGAACTGTCATATATGTAGATAATTATAAATATCTGATAGAAAAAAAAAAAAGGAAAAGAAATATTTATACAATAATAAATCCAGATATTTATCCGTCGAAACGTCCTCGTCGTTATCGAGCGAAACGAGGCTAATCGCGATATCAAAAACCTCTCTTTCTGAAGTTTATTTAAATGTCATGGGGTTAAAACGTTAATCGTAGAAAATGCAAGAAGATTCTTCTTCAATTTCAATCGTTCATTCTCTATCTCTCTATCTCTCTATCTTTCTCTGTCTATCTCGAATTTAACGACCTTCTTAAATTCTTAAACATATTAATTACTTGTCATCGAGACTGAACACACACACACACACACACAAACACATAGAAAAAAAGAATATTTCATCGCATTTACTGCGACACCGAAGTGAACGCAGCGATCGATAAAAAAAAAAAAGATAAAAAACGTAAAAAATAAAAAATGTAAAAGAAAAACAAGAAAAGAAAAGAAAAGAAAAAGAAAAATAATTGACAAGTTCAACGAAAGAGAATTCCGTGTGAAGAGGAAGAAAGCGAATGGTGTTTCAAGTAATACAAGTGGGAGGATCGATGAAGAGAGGAGGGGTAAAGAGTAGAGGAAAAGAGGGATGAGAAGAGTGAAGGGAGAACGGTGTAATTAAAAGGAGATTAAGAGATCGTGATTATAAAAAGCTTTAGCTCGATTTCCGTTTATCTCGAGTTAGTCGGAAGGGTTCTTTTCGTCGGCCGAACTTAAGAGAAGAGAGAAAAAGAGATAAAAGATATCGAGAGATAAACTTTCTCTCTCTCTCTCTCTCTCTCTCTTTCTTTCTCTTTTTTCTCTTTTTTCCCTTTCTCTCACACGAATGGATACCATAGTCGTTGAATTATATATCTACATATATGTAATGTATATCTACATATAATATATGTGTGTACGAATGTATGCGTGTGTGTGTGTGTACCGAGACCGTGTGGCGTGACTCTTATTTATTTCCAGCGGAAGTTGACTGGAATATATTTTAACGTCGGTTCGCACCACTCCCCCCTTTTTCCTTACGCCAAAGGCCGCGGAGACGATGGAGGAGGGAGAGGGTGTAAGGTGGGGTAAGTTGCTCGGCCACCCTCCTCTTCCGGAAAGGCTTTTCCTCTTCTGGCACTCGCCTTGAGAAGAGACCGAGCCGGAAACGCGAACTTGGCGGATTTCTTTTTTCTTCCTTTCTTTCTTTCTTTCTTTCTTTTTCTTTCCTTTTTTTTTTTCTTTATGGTGAAAATGGCGGCCAACAACTTTTCTTGCTTCTTTTCTTTCCTTTTCTTTCTTTCTTCTTTCTTTCTTTTTTTTCTTACGAGAGTAAGCGCGCGCGTTAGCCACTGTGTGGTTTCTTTTTCTCTTTTTTCTCTTTCTTTCTCTTCTTCTTCTTCTTTTTTTTTTACCACGTGTACGAAAAAGGGGTGGAAGGTAAATGAAGAAAAAAAAAAGAGGAAGGCAGGTAAAAGAAGTAAAAGAGAAAAGAGAGTGGAAACAAGGAAACGTTATTCCAGAATTCGTGACTTTTTAACGTCGACTAATTCGTTTTAAATTTCAATGTGTTATCGATAAGAATGTTCTTGTTTAAGATATACGAATTGTATATGTGTATATTATCTATGCATACATTAATTAACTATAATTTTGCAAAAGATATATAATATTCGTGATCACTTGAAAACAATTTTTGGTCTTGCATATTTTTCAATATTATTTGTAATATATATTATATATATTATTTTTAACATTAGTATATATTATTTTATATATATATATTATTTTTAAATATCTTCTTTCGTATAGATACTTGCACATTTTTATTTTTTATTTAATTTCATTCAATATTAATAGAATGTCACTTTTATTCGTATTTTGTATTTTAATTTTTTATTTCAATTCAATCCCTTTTTCCTTTCATTCTCTTTTTCTTTCTGCGATACGAAAAATACAATCCGTCGAACGTTAAATCGCATCGCATGCATATCTGAAGGAAAATAAAAAAAAATAGTTTTTCTTTCCCAGAAGGAAACAACGACGGCAGTTATCGATTAAGGTTGATTTGTAAACATAAATATGTAGACAGGTGGGTATATAATTTACGTTTAATAGTTACCTATTAACTATTCTATCATAATCAACTTGCAACTTGGACGTCGTTATTCATTTCACGTGTGAAAAGTACGATAAGATAGTAAGGTTCGACTGACATATCGCTACGACACAGATTATATTCAAATCGTTCGTTCGTTCGTTCTTAGGTTCGTTCGAACGTGGCCGGTATAAACACAAACACAAATCTACCCACGTATATACGAATGTTCGTAAATACATACGTATCCAACAAAAGGACATACATACGTACGTACGTACGCAAGTACATGTCTGTATAAACATACATATTGCTAATGCCAAGAACGTCGAGCGTCATACAGAGAGAAAAGGTGCTTTAAATATTTATGAACTTAGGGAAAAGAAAAAAGGAAAAAAGAGAGAGAGAGAGACAGAAAGAGAGAAAGAGAAAGAGAGAAATATAGCTTGGTTTTACGCATGGTGTCGACGCTTATCTCGAACGTCGAAATAGCCACGTTCTGTTCCCTCGTTTTCAACGTCGTTTCATAAGGTCTCAATCGTTCGTATCGTTTTTCTTTTTTCCACCTCTTTCATCTCTAACTATATATATATATATATATATATATATATATATATATATATGTATGTATGTATGTATAATATATATGTATATATGTATATATGTATATTTATGTGACTTCTAATGTAAATTTTCTTAACACTTTCTAACGTTTCTTACGTAGCTCATTTAATGATCAATTAATCTTCAATGATATATGTATGTATGTATGTATGTATGTATGTACGCAAATATTCATGTATGTATACATTGTTATACTCTTATCGTTTTTATAAGATATTTTTTAATTCATATTAAACCTTGTTTTTATATCATTTATATTATATATTTTAATATCTATTATATCAATATAGCTATACGATTAATATCTTAACATTATATTTAGAGATGAAAAAAAGAAAAGAGATCAATTATTATCTGTCTCTCTTTCCCCATCCATATATAATCTAATACTTGATTATGATTTCATATCTATCGATAGTGCCAACAACCACATCCATAGGGATTATAAAAGCCGAATGGTATAAAAGATAGTCTCGAATCCGTTTCTCTCTCTCTCTCTCTCTCTCTCTCTCTCTCTCTCTCTCTCTCTCTCTCTCTCTCTCTCTCTATCTCTCTCTTTCTTCTTCTTCTTCGTCCCAAAACGGAACGATTAATAACTTTGAAAATCTGTCCCCAACAGGGCCGTCGGGGAACGACGGTAGCTCTCGCGTTGGCAAATAAATAGCAGATAAATAAAACGTGCGACTACGTCTATCTATCTCTCTCTCTCTCTCTCTCTCTCTCTCTCTCTCTCTCTCGCTCTCGCTCTCACTCTATCTTTCTCCTACATTCATATGGACCATTCAATGGATCTGTGCGTGTGCAGATGGCAACAATATGCCGTGAAATATTGCCTTTGGCATACTCGTGTGCACGCGTAACCCACTATCCATATATATGTGTGGATAATATGTGTACATCATACATATACATACTTATATATATATATATATATATATATATATATATATATATATATATATATATAGAAAAGAGTACATACGAGTATCTTAGCCAGAATCCAACGAGTCCTTCGAAGTCGAAACTCGAAATTCATGGTGTTGCACGGGTGAAACGATGGTGGCTTGCGTGAGCATACAAATACAGAGAAAGACGTAATGGTATGCGTATAGAAGGGGACCCTCGAAGAGTGGAGGATCCCGAAGGGCAGTGTAGGCACCGTGTTATGACTTTCAGAATGGGGAGGCACAATGGCCCAGATCCGCGCCGGATAAAATAGTTATTATAATCGTTTTGGCTACGGCTGGGATCGAAGAGAGATACACAAGCTCAAGGAATAAAATCCCTTCGAACGCGTTTTCAGTTCATGTTTGTGTACTTGTAAGCGTTCGTGTGTGTTTTTCTCGTATGTCTTTTCCAACTCTGTCGGTGTATACATATACATATATATTTATGTATGTATATACGGTACATATATACGTGTACATGTGCGTACAACGTGTGTACGTGTACGTTTGTTCGTATGTATGTATGTATGTATGTGTTAGCCACCATGCAACCGTATTCCAAATCCGGATAGTTTCCAAATAGAAGACGATAAGGTACAAATGACTGGATTAGAAAAAAATGCCGATCCTAATCGCTTGGCGTCTCTCTAACACGAGACTGTAGACATAATAAAACGAGCTAACCGAAAGTTAAGATCCCTTCTTATACGTTCTACTTCTTATTCGTTCGCGACTTTTCTCTTTTATCGAGATCGAGAGTGACTTTGATCGAGAGTCACGTCGATATATGCAAGTATGTATATCTCATGAATTTTTTTCCAAGGAAGAACGATAAAAAATTAAGGAGAATGGAACGGAAGCGACGGGGTGGGGGAGAGGTGGAGGGGAGGGGTAGGGAGGGTAGCAAAGAATAGAGAAAAAAAGAAAAGGGAAAAGTTTAATTTTCTCTTTCTATCTTTCTCATTTTCGATCGTTATCGATTACATTACTTTAGAGATTTATGAAGATCCATTTAACGCGAACAACAGCGTAAAATTTAGTGGAGGGCTTCCAACGTTTTTCCGTTAAAAGAAAATCTGGAAGCTTGTTATAAAAGAAAAAAGAAGAACTAGATAAAGTCAAGGTTGACTCGACCATTAGGTTAAAAAGAGAGAGAGAGAGAGAGAGAGAGAGAGAGAGAGAGAGAGAGAGAGAGAAGAATAGGGATGAAACAGTCGAAAATTTCTTTCTCTCTCTCTCTCTCTCTCTCTCTCTCTCTCTCTCTCTCTCTCTCTCTCTCTCTCTCTCTCTCTCTCTCTATCTATCTATCTATCTATCTATATCTGTCTCTTTTTTTCTTTCTCTTTCTTCTCTCTCTTTCTCTCTTTCTCTTTTTCTCTCTCTATCCATCTTTCCCAAATGTGGAACCTTAAAAGGAAACTCATTGAAGTACAGTTTTCAGGAAAAAGTCTAGGAATGATATATGGGCGTACGCCATTGTCCCCGAGATCTGAAAGTTTGCGAGCACTCCTATCCTAGTCTCTCTCTCTCTCTCTCTCTCATTCTCTTTCTTTTTCGCTCTATCATGTTTTGCTCTTCCCTTTAATACTTTGCTTCTCTATCTACCTTGAGACTCGCGCGAAGTATAATGGATGATTTTTTCGGCATTGTGTCTTGGTCTAGGACACCAGCCCTAGGGCAGCCACTGGACATTGTTACCAACCTCACCCGAAAACCGACCCCTCCTTGTATATATCCATCATAGATATACTAGGTGGACCCTTCGAAATCTCTCTCTCTCTCTCTCTCTCTCTTCTCTTTCTTCTTTTTTCTTTTTCTTTCTTCAACTGTGACCTCTTCTATGACCATTCTGTCGGCGTTCTCGAGTGGATAATTTCCTTGTTATACGTTCTACATTAGTTAGAGGAAGAAAAGAAAGAAAAAAAGGATAGGTAGATATTTCTTTCCTTCTTTTCCACCCCCTCCCCTCCACTCTCCTCTTCCTTATTCCTCTTATTACTCTACTGTTACCCATCTTTTATCTTTCTCTTCGTTCTTTCGTTCGTTCGTTCGTTCTTATTCTTCTTATTTTTCTTATTCTTCAATCTTCTTCGTACTTTCGTTTTCTTTTTCTTCTTCTTCTTCTTCTTCTTCTTCTGCTTTTTCTTATTCTTTTTATTCTTATTTTCCAAGAAGAAACCACGTATATAGATAAACGCAAAATGATTGCTACTCCCCTTCCTGGCAAACCGATCGGATCCTTCGATAAGATCGAAAAGTCGCCAAAAGATGGTGCCGGATCGATCTTTCTAAGGATTAGCTCGAGACCAGATATAGGATTTAGATAAGTAGTACCTATAGAGAGATGGCTCGCGTTCCTTTAAATTGATTACATCGATTCTTATTTCTCTTGTGATTTCTTTTTCTTTTCTCTCTCTCCTTTTTTCTCTTTTCCTTTTTTAAACCTTCTCTCAGTAATTCGCTTCGAACGTTTCTGTATACTTTTTTTCCTTTTTTTTTTGCTCTATTTTCTTTCATTCTATAGAAGATTTCCCCACTTCCCCAACGATGATTAATCATCATCGTCTTTTTTTTAATTTTTTTTTGTTCTGTTTTTTTGAAAACTATTAACGGTAAAATCGTGATAGACCTTGAGATAGATCGATGATTTTTTCCATGAGTATAATTCATTCTTAACAAGATTTAATAACGTTATATATAATATTGAAAACGTTATATATATATGTGTATGCGTGTGTGTATATATATATAATTTTATCGAGTGATGTCATACCGATAACAACGCGAGTTTATTTCTTCGACGAACATCCATATCTAAATAGAAAAATTTTCGAGCTTCCGATTATAATTTCGTTTAACCGTACAACACACACGTTATAGTAAGTATATACGTAAGTAAAGTAATGTATACATAATATATTTGCGGAGCACCTGTCAAAACGTGTAATATAAACAAACGTGTATTCGACACGTTTCAAGAACTTAGGGATCAACTTTCGTACGATTTATCTAACGTATACACATACACAAATACACACACACTAAGTGCAAACACTCATACAAAAAGAGAGAATAAGAAAGAGAGAGAGAGAGAGAGAGAGAGAGAGACATATACACAAATCTCAATGTTTACCTACGTCTGTCGTTTGCTTTTCTAACCGGTGCTAATCTTTCTCCAAGTGTGTGTATTATTCCCTTTGCACAAAATTGCGCCAACGTTTTCAGTAGCCATCGAATAGAGGAACTCATGAACTAAAGACGTGTGAAGGAAAAAGAGATAGAGTGATTGGTAGTGTGGTTTGCGGATAGAAAGAGAGAGCGAGAGAGAGAGAGAGAGAGAGAAGAAAAAGAGGGGAGGAACCGCAAATCCGTGGGCAAGCCTAACTACCAGTTGATGCGCCGATCATTCCGCCATGTTGGTTATGAAAGGGAGAGCGCCATCGGCAGATGTTTCTTTTCTAAGGTAATTCGAGTGTTTGTCCGTTTCATCTCTCTTTTCTCTTTCTCTCTCTCTCTCTCTCTCTCTCTCTTGTTAACGTATACATACATGAACGAACGTACATATAGATATATAAATGTGTGTGTGTGTCAGTCCTTTCTCATCTCGCTTCAGCGTACGCCAATACGATCGTCGTTTCGAAGTTGGAGGGTCCAACTATATATATTTCTCTCTCTCTCTCTCTCTCTCTTTCTCTCTTTCTTTCTTTCTCTCTCTATTTTTCTATTGGAAAGCACGTTAGAGACCACCACCTCTTCAGATCGTGTCGAGATAAGACAAAAGGATGACCCATATAATACAGGGGAATAATAGGGTGTTTCTCTTTCGTAGATACCCTACTACCTTGTTCGATCGATCTTTAGAATATGGCCTTAGAAAATGGCGTTAGAATATCTTCGACGTTGAGGTGAAAAATAACTTTCTCTTTTATTTAATATTCTTCTTTTATATTCGTCTAATTTTATTGTATTGTATTACAACGTACGTGTAAGTCTCAGCGTACTTACGTCTTTTTAATATCCTCTTTCTTTCTGTCTTTCTTTCTTTTTTTAAGTGCCCGTTTTCTTCCTTCTTTTTTCTTTTCTTATTTCTTAAAATAATTCTCCATCGAGACAAATCCATGATTCGAAATTCTCTTCTTTTTTTTCCTTTTTTTTTCGTTCTTCCTTTCCATTTCCTCGATTTCTCTTTTCTCGAATCATCTTTTTGTCTCGGAATGAAAAAGTCAAATATTCGTTCTAGCAACTTAAAATACCTACTCGCAAATTCCATGAGAGGTCGAGTGTTCGCCGTCGGACAAAATGAAAAAAAAAAAGAAAGAAAAGAAAAAAGAAGGAAAAAAAAAAGAAAAATAAATCACACAGAGAGACCATTTCGTTGTCCCCGGTTATTTTATTTTATTTTCTTCATCTCTCTCTCTCTCTCTCTCTCTCTCTCTTTTCTTTTCTTTTTGATTTTCTGTTTTTTGTGGAGTTTTTTTGCTTTCCTTTTTTTTTTTTTCAACAACCTAGCGAGGTGACGAGGAGTTCCGAAAAATCGCAAGGTAGAGGAATCTTGATTTCTTGAAAATTCGGTAGCCCGTTCTTCTGCACGTAGGTGCAGTTTAGAGTCGTATATCCTTGGTTGTTATCTGAGTCGGGATGCTACCGTTGTGACCCTCTCACGTATACACAACGACAGGAAGACGAAGGATATGTCTCTTATATCTCTCTTTCTCTCTCGCACCGGTTACACGACGTTTATACGTGTTTATGTAAACGCCTGGCAAGGAGGACACACGTGTTGCTCCTGCGAACATGCTTCTGACCAATCTTTTTCTCTCTTTTCAACTTATTTTCTCTTTCTCTGTTCCTTTCTTTCCTTTCTATCTATCTTTCTTCTTTCTATATAATATTTTTTTTCGTTTTATCTTTTTTCTCTTCTCTTTTTTTTCCTTCCTCCTTTCACTCCTTTATCTTTTCCTTTCACCCACCGCTCTTCGTAGAGGAGCTCTCTCTTTCTATCTTCCATGACCAGAGAGATCAAACTAAAAGATTTTTTGAAACACTGTCGGACCTAAGAGATATAGGGGGCGCCATTCGACGCAAAAGTTCGTCCGTCTAGAATTACCAGGCTCGGTTTTCTTACTGATGTTACGTATTTACATACTTATTTACTTACGTCGTCGTCGTTCAGATTTTTCACGATCGTAAACAGTACGAGCAAGAACGATACTGTGAATAAGTACTTTAATGTATTTCATTGAACTAATCTGTACTCACTTTTAACGATGAGTTTTTTGAGGAATCTTTCTAAAAAAAAAGAAAGAAGTTAAATATATATATATATATATATATATATATATATATATATATATATATATATATTACAACTTGACGTTTTTCTTTTTCTATTTTACTTTCTTTTTTCTTTCTTTTTTTTTCCTTATTTAAATCATTTAATCAGAATTGATCAAGAAGGATAAAAGAATCGAATGATCGAATAATTTTTGAAGAAACAACATATAAAGAAATAAATAAAAATAAAGCGGACATCCCACGATTAAAAAGGATAGAGAAAATTCGTTCGAACGATCGAATTCAAAATTTGGTTGATCCAATTTTGCAAAATTTATATATGCTTACGCCGGCCCTGGATAGTAGGATATCCTTTTCCATGCAAAGCATATGATATTTATTCGTGGAAGGTGGCATTTTTTTCCTCCACTTTTTTTTGCGTTTTTTATTTTTCTTGTTTTTTTTTTATTTTTCTTATTTTATTTTTGCTTTTTTTTTGTTTTATTTTCTTTGTTATCTTTTCCCTTTCGTTGCGCAGTGACCCGTCTGTATATAGTTGTCACAGTCGAGCGTATCTTAGCACCGATCTGCCGTAATTGAATATCTCCGTTCTTTCGTGGACGGACGAAGAGCAGAGAGATAGAAAGAGAAAGAGAGAGAGAGAGAGAGAGAGAGAGAGAGAGAGAGAGAGAGAGAGAGAGAGAGATCGTACGTCCGAAAAATCCTTTTCTCGAAATGACAACTCGAGTTATCTTTCCAACCTTCGGTAGGTTGACTCTCACTTCGTCGGGACTTGAAATTTAAACTTATAGATATTTCAAGGAAACGATTTTAAGAAATATATATATGTACACATTTCTCTTCGGACATTAAAATTCAATTCCA
>NC_066587.1:16872557-16982557 GCF_905475345.1 Vespula vulgaris
CGCCCTCCTTCTACATACGTTCGCACACGCGGACTCGGCGCCGTTGTGCGATTATGATGAAGGGTTGCTAGCGAGAGAAACAGAAAGAGAGAGAGACAGAGAGACAGAGGGACAGAGAGAGAGAGAGAGAGAGAGAGAGAGAGAGAGAGAGAGAGAGAGAGAGAGAGAGAGAGAGATGAAGAGTCTTCAGAGGGAGAAAAAAAAAGAAAAAAGAAAAAAATGAAAATGAATTTCGAAAACAGAACTACGAGAGATTCTCTTTTGAATCGTTTTCGTTGTACTGTTATTTTTCTTTTGTCTCTTTCATATGTTTTTTTTTCCTTTTAGTAACATATTTTTTTTTATCGTTCATTCATTCAACCAGAGACAACATCTCGGACCAACGAAAGCCGACGCTTTTTGCTCTCCTTATTTTTTCTTTTCTCTCTTCTTTTTGTTTTCGTTTTTTTTGTTCCTTTCTCTCTCTCTCTCTCTCTCTCTCTCTCTCTCTCTCTCTCTCTCTCTCTCTCTCTCTCTCTCTCTTTCTTCATCGACATGGTTGATACGCCGTTAGCGTGCGTTCGCCTCGTTTCACGGTGCAATTTTATTTATCGGGACTTTTCGCGGTATATTCTTGTCCCTTTTTTTTTCGTTACTTGTTTTATTTTTTTCTTCTTCTCTTTCTGTTTTTGTTTCAGCTTTATCTCTCGTGTCTACTGACGAACATAGCCGACCGTTGTGCGTTTGGTGTTGGTTCGATCACGCGAATGGCCCTTCTAGGAAAAATGAAATGGTGTCTTTCCCTGTGTTAATGGCTCTCTTTCTCTCTCTCTTTCTCTCTTTCTCTCTCTCTCTTTCTCTTTCTTTTTCTTTTTCTCTCTCGTTTTGATAAGAAATTGTTTGCACCGAGTGATTTTTCAACTTACCGACTGACGTTTTCCGTTTGTCCCGTTATCACACGTTTTCATTTTTCTTTTTTTTCTTTTGATTTTTTTTTCTTCTTACTTTTTCTTCTCGTACGATTGCTCTTTCCCTCTCTTTAACTCTTCTAAGTTTTCTCCTAACCGTTAGTAGTATAATAACGAATTCGTTAGGTATAGGCTTTCTCACGAGATGAAAATTACATCAACCACTGACGTATGTACTTACAAATACAATAAACCGTATAACCCTCGTCGGCTCACCAAACGGTGTCGACTTACAAAAATTAAATTACAATACGACGAGAACCTAACTTTACTGAACCGAACTGAACAAAACTAAACTGAACCGAACCGAACCGATCCGAAGCGAACTAAAGCAAGTCGAACCGAGCTGAACCGAATTGAACGCGGACGAACAACCGCGATGTGTCAAAAGTATATAGAGACGAAGGAAGAAAGCGTAGAAAAAAAAAACCGCATCTTGGCCCTTCGACTTGGCACTTTGATCCCTTTTCTTTTTTTTTTCTTTATTTCTTTTCTTTCTTTTTCTATTTTCTTTTTTCTTTAGCCCTCGTCACGAAACAACAGGAAAACGTCTACCGACTTTTCATTTTTTTATACTTTTTATTAAGATCAATTATTCGTACTTGTCGAATTATTAATTTTTATTTATTTTCTATTTTTACTTGTTGTTTCATATTACTACCGAATATAATAGATAGACATTTAAAATAATGTTTGTATTATAAAACGATATCTATTTAATAGCGACAGATTACTTGCGTGATCAGAAATAAGATCTACGACGTTTATCGAAATCGTTGATAATAAATTTTATGAAAAATTGTATAATTAAAATAGATATTACGTTGTATAAAGTGGATAGACGAGTTTAAAAAAAAAGACTTCCAAAGGAGCGCAATACCCATCTCAATAATGAAATTTGTCCATGATAAAGAATAAGATCGATAGATCATTGGAAAAGATCTGAAAGGAGGAAGAAGAAAAAGAAGAATAAGAAGGATGATAATAAAAAGAATTTTATTGGTGGATCGTGCAAATCGTAGTATCACGTTTTCGCGTTGATGTCAAAAGGTTTACACACGTGTATATGGAGGTTAGAAGCTCTGTTAGTATCTATTATACGTAGTTACATATACATAGAAGAAAAACCACCGGTACTAACGACCTCTATGTAAATGTTCTATCTGTTATCCTTGTCTCTTATCATTTTATCCTCCTCCACCTTTTCTTCCATAACACAGAATCACCATAGCGTCGCGAGAGCTCCCAGCGTCGTCTTACCAGAGAGAAGAGAGACAGAAAGAGAGACAGAAAGAGAGAGAGAGAGAGAGAGAGAGAGAGAAAGAGAGAGAGAGAGAGAGAGACAGTGGATAAGATATGAAGAGAGAGAGAGAGAGAGAGAGAGAGAGAGAAGAGGGTCCAGCATTCCAGAGCCCGGTCTCGACCCGCGACCCTCGCCCCCTAAATCATCCACCGCAGCTAGCCCGCAATTCCGTTTTGTTTTCTCCGCTCTCTCCTCTTCGTTTCTTTCTTCATTTTTTACTTCTCTCTCTCTCTCTCTCTCTTTCTCTCTTTTCCTCTCTGTCTTTCTCATTTTTTTTTGCTTATCTCTCTTCCCTTTTTCGACCTTTTCTACCGGACCACGGAGACAACCAACCGACCCTACTTCTCGTTCTTCTTCTTCTTCTTCTTCTTCTTCTTCTTCTTCTTCTTCTTCTAAGTTTATTCGAAAGAAGAAGAAGAAGAAGAAGGGATGAGTTTTGACGAGGACCGTGTGGGAAAATTATTGCTACGTTTGTCTCTTTTATTACAACGTGATTAATGTTTATCAGATAAATGCGTTCGATTTGAACATCTTCCATCACGTATTCAACGTGACAGAGATCGGCACTTTGTTTATTTAAATTCAAATAAAATATTAATCGTTCTTTCAATATGCTTTTGTATCGATCGACGTAGATCTATCATCTCCCGATCGATTTGAAATCGATTTGTGTGGTGTTATTGAAAGGACGACTTGTTTATTTTATACGAATGAAAAATGAATCGTTTAGTGTATATAATTCGTTTAGATCCTCGTTGATCATTCGTAGATAAATTTTGACGAGAGCTATATGGGAAAATTATTGCTATGGTGTATTTTTAATTATAACGGGATTAACGTTTATCAGATAGATACTTTCGATCGGGAGATTATTAAGCGAGATCGAAATGTTGTTTATTTTGTACGAATGAAAAATTAATCGTTTAATATACTTTCGTATAGATCGAGGTAGATTTAATCTCTCGATTATTCGGGTCGATTTGTATAATGTCATTGAAACGACGATTTGTTTATTTTATCGAAATGAAAAATTAATCGTTTAATATCCCTTTCGTATAGATCGATCGTCATAGATCTATCTCGATCTACCGAATCGACTCGTTTAATCTGATTAATATGATCACTGATTTATCATGAACTTTCTTTATTTACGTAAAACGATCAATTGATAGCATAAAGTGGATCCGTCATCGTAGATCTATCATCTCGATCTCATGAAATCGACTTTATCATAATTTTTCAAGAACAAATACCTTCCCTTTAGTAAACGTAAAATAGTTCCACAAATACGTGACACAATTTCCACAAAATACCAAAAGATTCTCTCCGTCTTTTCCTTTTTTCTCAAACAAAAAAAAAAAGAAAAAAGAATAAAAGGATCAACGATAGGGCCACTTTTCCTGATCTTTCACGATCTTCCCATTCTCTGATTTAGTATCGAACATATACATTAGATACTTGCGAGAATCAGAGGAAAAAAAATTAGAAAAAAATAGAAAAAAGGAAAGATAGAGATAAATAGATAGATAGATAGATAGATAGATAGATAAAAAGGGAAAGTATACATCGAAAAAATAAAAAAGATAAAGAAGATAAAGAAGAGTAATAGAAAGAGATAGTCTAAAGACGAAAAGAAGCAAGTGAATCGGACTTGAACTATACGAACGAGCGAGAAACGATAGTCGTTTTGTTGTGTTTATATGTACGTGTGTATTTCTCTCTCTCTCTCTTTCTCTCTCTCTCTCTCTCTCTCTCTCTCTCTCTGTTTATACGTGTGTATAAGTGTGTATAGTGCGCGCCCGCAGAGTGGGCATTTAAACGGAAGGTAAAGTATAATGTTACGGACACTCGATATTTTCTCGATGATCGTCATTGTGAGGACAGACGGGTTGGGGAGAGAAGGGAGGAGAGAAGAGGAGAGACCCGCGTTCCCTTTTAAAAAGCACGGCAAAACGGTGGAAGCCATTTCGTGAAGCTGCTTCTGCTTTTGCCGCTACCGTAGTACCTACTCTCACTGCTCTCACTCTCACTCTTATTCTATCTATCTTTTTATATTTGGTGTATATATGTGTGTTGGTGTACGTGCGTGTGCGTGTTGTCTCTTTTTCTCTCTCTTATTCTCGCGAGATATTATTCTATACGCGACGCGATGCGACGCGACGAGAAACGGGACGAAACTTCAAATGATTTAGCCCGTCTTCGGTTACTACTTGTTTCTCTCTCTCTCTCTTTCTTTCTCTGTTTCTTTCTCTGTCTTTCTCTTTATCTTTATTTTTCTCTTTCTCTTTCTCTTTCTCTTTCTCTTTCTTTTTTCTTTCTTTCTTTCTTTCACTTTTTCTTTCTTTCTCCGCATTGTTGCTCCATTCAGAGAGGCTCGTAACCCTCTCCCTTCCTTCCACCCTTTCCTCCTTAACCATCTTCACTACCCACATCACAGTTTCTCCTGAAATATTTTTATTCGTATAAATATACGATTTTAAAAACGCTCTCTTGAGATCTTCCTCTTTATCCATCTCTTTCTTTCTTTCTTTCTTTCTCTTCTTCTCTCTTCCTTTCTCTCTTTTTCTCTCGTTAACCATTTTGTTTCTCGTCGTTATTAAAACTCGTATATTTTGTGTATCTGTCTATGCATGGATGTAAACATTGTATGTAAGTAAGATAAGATACTATGTTTAATTCGTTGTCCTATGAACTTTTTATATCTATTTACGTATTTGCGTATGTATGTATGTATGTATATGTATGTATGTATATGTATGTGTATGTTTACATGTTTATTGATCGTGACTTCTTATATATAGAGATGCTTACATATAAGTAGTTATGTGAAAATATATATATATATATATATATATATATATATATATATATATATATATATATATATCTACGAGAAAGTACGTGTAAATTACATCGATATTTTTATTATACATATATAGATACTACATGGCGTATATACGTTAGCCTACGATAATAACGATCGCTAGACTGAAAGAGATGTTAGATAAGACGTCTACATGGTGAACATTGAATAATGTCATATATAGTTTTTTTTTCTTTCCCCATACACACGTGTCTCTCACATGTAAGTATGCGAAAAGCTTTTATTTTTTCTTTTTTGTCTATCTTTCCTTTATCGACTCAAAGTTTATTTATTTACGATCAATATCTTCTATGGTGGTAGAAAAGGAAGGAGGGAAGGGATAGGCATGAAGGGAGAGGGGGAAGGAGGAAGAGAGGGATGGGTGAAAATTACAAACTAACTTGTTAACGTTATATCGTGACATTTGAAATAACTTATTTTATAATACGTAGTTGATAATTACGTTAGATCGTTGTTTTTCTACATACAGATGTAAATACACATCTAAGTACATATTTACATTCCGTATTATCGTCCTTTTGTAACATAACGTTAAATTTAATTATTTAAATCCAATCTGTTTATTCGAATTTGTAGACATTGACTTTCATAGTCAAAGTTAATAGTCAAATCTAACACACACACACACACACACATATATATATACATATAAAAAAGATTATTTCCTGCAAACTCTCAATCTTCTATTACATATCCTAATAACGACGAGAATAAGAAAAGAAAAAAAAAGAAATAATTTGTTGATGATATAAATGAGATAATAACAATAATCAAAAAAATAAGAAAGGAAAAAGAAAATAAAAAGAAAATAAAAAGAAAATAGAAATCACAGTAGATATGTACAGGCAAACACACACACACACACACACACACATAAATACAGATGATTACTCGAACGATTTCGTAGTAAAAGGGGTAAGGGAAATGTTTGTACTACTTTAGAAAAGCTTCCCGTTGAATTACGATCGATAATGGTGGCTATAGTAAATACGAAAAGGATGTGGATGGATGGATAGGGAAGGTGAAGAGGAGGAGGTCGACTGGAGAGAAAAAGAAGTTTATTCCTTAGGGAAGAGAAACTGTTATTTTCTTCTTGTCTCCTCATCTTGTCTGGAGCGTTCAGAAACATCGCAACACCACGGAAGATAAACCAGAAGTGTTTGATTTCTTTTAAAATCCTTCCGTCTTTAACTCTCTTTCTCTTCTTCTCTCTTTTGCTATTTTTCACCTACGCATTTGCGTCATTCGAAACTCTATTCAAGATCTCGATATATATATACACATATATATATTTTTCTCTCTCTCGTTCTCTCTCTCTCTCTCTCTCTCTCTCTCTCTCTGTCTTTTTCTTTTCTCTTTGATTCGAAAGATGCTTTCTTTACGAGAAATTCAAGGTAATGGTCACGTAAGTAGAAAAAGATAACAAATATTATTACAAAAATAACATGGTATAAAATATATATATATACAGTAAGATACATATATCACTAACGTAAACGTTTTCGACGTTTATCTATATCGAAATATTTTGTTTTCATCTTTTTTTTTCATTTTTCTCTCTTTCTCTCTATTTTTCTTTTTCTATCTTCCCTTCTCCCTCTCTCTCTTTTTTTATCCCTTATAAATATTTTCTTCTTTTTACTCACAGAATACTCATATTACTCTCATATACGTATACGTTGCGTATATGATATTTCTCTCTTTTTCTCTCTCACGAAAGATCCTTTCTATTAAACAGAAATCCGTGGTATGATAGTTGCGTTAGAGAAAGATTAGAAATATTTTTACAAGAAACATATCGTGTTCGAAATACATACATACATACGTAAGTAGCATTAGGTATATTATTAAGTTAAACGTTTTGACCTCTATCTATATCGAAATATTTCTTTTGAATTTTATTTTTATCTTCGTCTTTATCTTGCTTTTCCTTTGCTTTTATTTTTTTATTTATTCGTTTACATTTATTCTCATCAAATAAATATTCTTCCCTTTGTCTATTGATATAAGATATTTTACATTTTTTTTTCTTTCTTTCTTTCTTTTTTTTTTTTACAACTACAACAATTACATCGAATTGCTATATAATGTTATTAAATATAGAAAAAATTTATCTTACGTTATAATATTTTTGTCTATTTTTACATGATGAGAAGAACAGAGAGAGAGAGAGAGCCGTCGGCGAATCGATCGAACGAAACAATCATAAAGTTTCATTGAAAAAAGTCATCGAGAACGAATCGACTCGTAAACTTTCCACGTTATAACGTTTCCTTTCCAGATGACTTCGATTTATCTTTTCTTTCTATCCTTTTATCTCTTTTTTCAATGCACAAATAAAAAGAAAAAGAGAAAGAGAGAGAGAGAGAGAGAGGGATAAAAGAGAAAGAAATAAGTGATCTCAGATAATTATGATATCAGAAAAGATAATAATCTTTACTCTCTTTTTCTCTTTTTTCTTTCCTTTTTTTTTTTACACACAACATCGATTACTTATAATTCTTAAAGATTTTATTCGCCATCTTTTTTCTCTGTCAATAATTATGATAATCAGAAAAAATAATCCTTCTTTCTTTTTTTTTTTTTACATTCAACTACAATCACAACTATTAAAGATTTAATTTACAATCTTATTCTTCTTCTTCTTTTTCTTCTTCTCCTTCTCCTCCTTCTTCTTCTTCATCTTCTTCTTCTTCTTCTTCTTTTTTTTTTGTCGTTGGATATTTCTTCGAAAGTTTTGTTAATTCCGATGTATCTGGCAAATAAGATTTATCGATCGTTTAATCGAATCATTAATAATCAATAAAGTGGCTAATGAACGTTAGCGCGTAGGTATTTGTCGGTTTATTACGAATGCGCATAAGTCGCATTCGTTACATATATACATATATACATAAGTAAGTAAGTAAATACATACATACATACATACATACATACTTAGTTACATACATAAATACATAGATATATATGTATATTAATTACTCATGAGCATATTCGTCGTTACTGTACTTGGTTGTAGCTTTTATTGGTCAGGTTTGCGTACTTGCAATTAGCGATGTACATACATATTATACATACATTTCGAAAAGAATTTCATTCTTTGTGGACCTTGAACGTTATCGCTATAACGATAAGGAAACCTGTTCCAAACTTACTGAATATACCTTATATAGTTCGTCCTTATATTTAACGACGGATTACTTTTCTTTTCTTTTTCTTTTCTTTTCTTAAATAATCGTGATAATATCATTTCGATGATGTATATATAGTATTTTTTTCGTGCTTTACCTTTTCTTTCTTTTTTCTTTTTCTTTCTTTTTCCTTTTTTTTTTTTTTTTGACAGGCACGCTAATCAAATTTTTTTTCCTGAATGATCAAGATTATAGAAATTAGGATATTTCTTTCTCCTTTTTTCTTTTCTGGATTGAATCTAGTTTATTGAATATTTTTATTCTTTTATTTTATGTGGATTCTTAATACATTTATTTATAGCAAAATATGTATATATAATTTGTTCGATATTATGTATATATGACGACCCGTATAAAAGTGCCGTTTTATTGTAATAACATTTCTTTTTTTTATAACGGATACTATAATTTATCGTACATAATTATATACATATTTCCGTATCGTTTAAGACAATTTATCGTAAACAGTTTCGACTTGTGAGTTGACTTGCAAATAAGTGAATCATTATAATAAAATTCACAGTTACAACGACATATATATATATATATATATATATATATATATACTCACATAAATTATATAAAAAAATTATATAAATTGGCTTCACCGATTTATTTTCCAACAAATAAATTCTCTCCAAAATATTGGCGGAAGGATTATTAAAAGAATTCGTTCGGAGAAAGATCGTCTAGAAAAAGAAAAATAAATAAAGAAAGAAAAGAGAAGAAAGGACAAATAAAGACAAAATAAAAATGATAAAAGATAATAATTAAGGAAATATTTTTTAAGCTCGTCATAATAATTTACGAAATCGTCGTAATGATCTTCAAGGATGAATCGAGATTTAATTATTTTTTATCGACTGAATGTTTATCGATTGTATAGAAGACAGAGAGAGAGAGAGAGAGAGAGAGAGAGAGAGAGAGAGAGAGAGAGAAAGAGAGAGAGAGAGAAAACAAGACAGAGAAAAAAAGAGAGAGAGAGAGAGAGAGAGAGAAAGAGTATTAGTCGCTCTTCTTTTACCACACGTGTTCACGCGTGTCCTCGTTATTTTTTCAGCCGATCGATCGTATATACGCTAGCGTAAGAATATATAGGGAGACTAAACTCACGCTGAAGCATTCGATAATTAACTGGTTCTGTTTTTGCAGAAGCCAATCGCGTACGGCTCGATTTCTATTAAAGGCTACGCTGTTGGGTTTCGTATTTAATGACGACGCCTTTTGATTCTTTTTCTTTCTCTCTCTTTCTCTCTCTGTTTCTATCTATCTATCTATCTATCTATCTATCTATGTATCTATGTATCTATCTATCTCTCTTTCTCTTTTTCATCACGAGATATATATGTCCGTCAAAAGTCGTTTGGATGATCGTCATTGACCAGCCGTAGACACTCGCCATTAACTGTATCAACACACGTTTCCGTTCAATTATTACGAACGGGTGAGAGAGAGAGAGAGAGAGAGAGAGAGAGAGAGAGAGAGAGAGAGAGAGAGAGAGAGAAGTCGATAATGCGACGGAAAGATTTTATATCGTTGATTCTTAATTAAAAAAAAAAAGAAAAAAATAAGTTCGATTATTTCTTCTTCTTCGTTTTCTCTTTTCTCTCTTTTTTTTTTTAATCTGATAATTACCGATATCTTGTATTACTCATTAATATTTTTTTTTTTCGACGAGTATATTTATCTTGAAGATGTGAAATTGAAATGATTAATAAGAATGTATTTAATTGTTCTTTTCTTGTTTTGTTACTAATAAATTTGACCTGAAAAATATTTTTATATAATCGGAGGTTCGAGCAAACGGATAGAAAGAGATGTTATATATTGTTGATTCTTATTTAAGAAAAAAAGATAAAAAAAAAGAAGGAAAGTGAAAAATGAAAAGAAAGAAGAAGAAAAAGAAGAAAAGGAAGAAAAAAGAAATAAATAAATTAGAATTTTTCTTTTTTTTTTCCTTTTTCATTCGAATAAATATTTATCGTGTGGATAAAAATAAAACAAGATCTGATCGAATGAATGCGTATCTTTTGATCTGAAATTATTTGTTCATTTCTTTTTTATTCAATAAATATGATGTCAGGAAAGATCTTCAATAGTACTGGGAAATCACATTGATAATGTAATACGAAAGACAATTGAGATCGTGCGAGTTAATTACAATGATCGTAACTCGATCGTACGAGTTTAGTAAGGAAAACGTTTAGAACCAATGAACGTGGATCCCGTTCGTTACGTATCAATTAAATCAACTCGAGCTCTCGAGTTAGATTGCAAAACGTTGAAGCAGGTTTCGTTATACGATAGAACTTCTCGTTTTACTGCTTGCTCGTTAACTAAACTCGATCGATTTGGTAGACGTCCTAAATTCCTTGCAAATATTTACGGAAAGAGCTTTTAGAAATAATTTTATCCTATTACGGAGATATTAGCGTGACTGTGCTTTTTATGTTTAATTAATTAAATGAAACAAAATAATAATAAAAAAAAAATAATAATAAGAAGAAGAAGAAGAAGAATCTGATCATACGCGTAATATCTTCTAAGACGATTAAATATCATTTTGTCGATAAAAATCAACGTTGTAGTATTTTAACGATTACGTTACACATTATTTTATTATTATATAGTAAGATATATAACATTCGACATATATTATGTAGTAAACAAAATCGACTAACTAAAAAAGGAATTAACTTTTGTCGCCATATCCCTGATAATAAATCAAATGAAAATTCTTCTTTTTTTAAACTAGAAAATTCGTGAACAAACGAACAAAACGAAGACAAATTTTCTAATTTACGTTTATAAAATGAATAAAAGGAATTACGTTAGAATGCGCTACGAAATGTTGTCTATGAGTTTACAGATCTATAAGATACATTTTCGATAACGTATTTGTGTGATCACTTATCCGACGTATTTACAAGATAGTTTAAACTTTGGTATGTCGTTTTGAGTAAGAATGAGATAGAGTTCGTACGAACGAGAAAGAAAGATATATACACAGATATATGCGTTTCTGTGTGTGTTTGTATGGACGAACAAGATAGGTAGATGAAAAGAGAGAAAAGATGCCCGAGGCTAGGAACAGCCAGCCCAGAGTGAGCTGGACAGCTTGCTTGGGTACAGCAGCCAGCTTGGGTACAGCAGCCAGCCGTCTTTTGCAACAAATCTTTCTGTCTAAATCAGTTTCACACAGAAGATCGTAAGTGTCCCGTTTCGTCCCGTCTCGTTCCTTGGAGACGTTGCCTTAAGGCTTGGGAAGGGCCTCAGTGGATGTTAATTTATGTATCCTTATGAATCATTTGCCATTGGCCGAACGACACACGACTTGGTTCGATAAAACACCACTAGGACGCATGCTTTATATCAGAATCTCTTAGGCGCGCGCGCGCGCATGTGAGAAAGAAAAAGAGAGAGAAAGAGTTATAACAGTGCCTATATACTTCGAGTCTGAGTTTGCTCGATCGTGATCGTTTGTATAAACGACGAGTGAACTAATTAGTGAACAGGATGTGTGTGTGTATGTGTGTATGAATGTATTTATCTATCTTTCTATCTATCTATCTACTATCTTACCAGATCTGACGTCAGATAATTCTAGGATATCTATGTGAATTACCTAAGGGAAAAAATAATCTAATTAATGTTTTCCACTGTGATAACCGAGTAAGATTTATGAACGGGTGGTATGGTTACAGAAATCGGGTGGTTGGAGAGGGATTGGATAAGGGGAGGTTCTTAAGGAAATTTATTTCGATTATTTTATTTATGAATTTCACGGATTATAAAAGTAATTATTTTAGAGATGAAAAAGTTTTTCTTTT
Source organism: Vespula vulgaris (assembly GCF_905475345.1). NCBI lineage: Eukaryota > Metazoa > Arthropoda > Insecta > Hymenoptera > Vespidae > Vespula > Vespula vulgaris. Next base: position 16,884,713 of record NC_066587.1, read on the forward strand.
TTTTTTCTTTTCGTTTAGATAATAATTTTTAGAATTAATTTGAAGAATTTCTTGTTTGAGGGAATAATCGTTTTATTAGAAGCTAATAGAAAGAAAATATTCGTTAATAATTCGTTAATCTATTATTTAGATCAGACTAAAAGTAATTTCGATTGAGATCGAAGATACTTTTCGTATTACATTTATTAATTGTTAATGATAAATGCGATTAAAAGAAACATTGCGTCGAATGTATAATATCAGAAATTAATTCACGAATGAAAAGAAAAATCAACGAGCATTTCTAACTTTTAATATACACGCGATCAAAAGAAATATTACATTGAGTCTGTTAGAAATGACAAAGCTGGTGAAAAAAAAGGAAGAAAAAAAAAAGAAAAAAAAATATTACAACAACAATTTCGAATGTCCTCTAATTTCACAAACGTATCCACGTAAATGTACCCATGTACCTGTGCGATTAGAAGGAACATCTCGTTGAGTGTATTAGAAATTAATTCTTAAAAGAAGAAATGAATTATTAATTGAAAAAGAAATTAAAATTAATTCAGTGAAAAAAAGAAGAGGAAAAGAAATGTTACAGTGCATATGTCGTTACACTGCAAATATACAGCGTGGTTATTTCTTCTGTTATTTTTTTTCTCTCGTTTCTTCTCTCTCTCTCTCTCTCTCTCTTTCTTTTTTTTCTTCTTCTGGAGGAGGTGGAAAGAAGAAGGGACAGCTTTTTCCGGCTTCGATGTACCGTTTGCTTTTCCACGCTTCCTCCTTCCAAAAGCTTATCGAAAGAAGACGAGTCGGTTCACCGCGTATACGATCGATGAAGATGTGGGCGGTCGAGTTTAACAAAGCCACGGATATATAAACAGCAACGTAGTTGGCTATTTTTCTCTCTTTTTTTTTTTATTCTTTCTTCCTTTTTCTTATTTTTCCTGTCCGTTCTCTTTTCCTTTTCACTTTCCTCTCTTTTTTCCTTTTTTCAAAAACGTAGACGAGAAGAATTCTTTTTTATCGATCTTTTCACACGAAAGTATGTTTTTGCGAGCAACGAATGGATGGTTAATAATTTCGTGCAGGAAGAAGAAAGAAAAAAGAAAAGGAAAGAGAAAGAAAAGAAGATTGAAAAATTTTAATCATTTCATCGTGCACGTGTGCTTCATGAAAATATTTAGAACTTTTATTAATTAATTTTGATTTTGTTGTTAATACGGTGAGGGATTTTAATTGATTCAATATAAATTTTATACGGTTATGAAAATTTGAGATATCACCAATGCTATGAGAGAGAGAGAGAGAGAGAGAGAGAGAGAGAGAGAGAGAGAGAGAGAGAGGTAGAAAAGGAGAGAGAAAGAAAGAGAGATAAAGAATATCACGTTTATTAAACTGTATCTGAATTCATTAGCAATAACAATTTTTTTCTTTAATAAGTATTAACACTACTTAATAAGTTAACACTGCGACGAGAAGAAAATATAATACATTTGTTCTAATGAAAAGTATTCTAACGATAAAAATTAGATCTTAAATTAAAATAAATTATAGAAGTAATAAATTTAAAAAATAAATTACAAATTCAATATAAAAATGACAATGATTAAAAAATTGACAATGACATACGAAAATTTTTCGATACGATATAACAACAATGCTACGTTAATATGTATTCGATGTTTATCGTACGAACCGAAATTGAAAAATATTAATCGTCTGATCGACGTTATTTCCACTACTTGTTATTTTTAATCGTCATAAAAAATTCTTTTCAAAAGGAATTTACAATGATAAGAAATTGTATCAATGTCGTAGTTGAGTACTTACGTTCTAAATCTAACTTCTCCATGGCGTTCGAGTAACATGATATTCTATACGTTTTATCGATCTTCTTAACAGCGAACGTTCTCATTCTTGAAAGCGAATAACGAAACATTCGAGAACGAGATAGAAAAGAAGAAGAAGAAGAAGAAGATGATGAAAAAAAAAGAAAAAAAAAGAAGAAGCAAAAGATTCGAATCGAACAGGCGGATTTCTCGATCGGCGTTTTATCTTCGAATCGGACTTCTCGATCCATAAGTATAGGACCAAGCTGATCGATCTTTCGATCTCTCTTTGAGATTTCGATAACTCTTCGATAACTTGGCATAATCTTTTATCTATCATCGAATTTATTCCACGATGAACGTCCATCATCGTTTTCTAAACGTTCTCGATGACGATCGAATAGATACAAGATCGATAAGATCTAACCAACTAGCGTGAAGTTTCTTATTTTTTAAATTTAATTTTTATTTTTCTTTTTTTATTTTTTGTTTTTTATTTTTTTTTATATGATCATATTTATTTAATGTAATCGTAGTAATTGTAATCGTTAACAAATTATTATTATTAATATTATTGTTAAGATATCAATAATCGATTAATCGTAAATTAATAATGATATTTAAATCTTGATTTATATCTTGTTAGGGTCAAGTTAAGCGTTGATTTATAGGTTTATTTTTACATTGAAAATTATACGAGCACGTTTACTAATTTATTCGCGTCGCATTAATTGCCCATTTATGTGTGATTTAATAGAATTTAGTTTTTTGGCTAATATATATCCAATATGGAAATATTATGTGAACTACAACGTGAAATTTAAATATTCTTGATATACGTAGTTGATAAACAGGAAAAACAAAAAAAAAAGAAAGCAGAGGAAGTTTTTATTTCATACAACAGACCACATCGAACGAAAAAAAAAAAAATAATAAAAAACGTATTGAGAAGCCAGAGTAAATTATCTGATTAAATTCGTTCGAAATTTTTAATTTGAAATATCGATTAATAATATTCGCGCAAGTGCTCCCATATCGAAGTAAAACAAATAATTAATGTTACAAGCAGGTTATAAAAAATTATATTCCTTTTTATTTCTTTTTCTTTTGTAGAAACTCTTTAAAATATCGTACGTTATAAACGAATTTATTCGTTCGTTCAATCAAAGAATGATAATCGTTAGGTGATCGATGATCATTAAATTAATTAATCATCGTATCTTAGATGAATAATTATACCGTTACTTTTATCAACATATTTTGTAAAATTTAAATGACAGATTTCTTTGATCTAATGATGATATTCGAACGGTCAGAAAAAATTCAATTACAAAAAAAAAATCGAAGACATATCCGAACGAGTCTATGTGTGCATAAAGAAAGAAAAAAAAAAAAAGAGAGAAAAAAGAGATTTTAAGACGAACAAAAATCTTTAATCAAAAAAAAAAAAAAGAAGAAAAGAATGAAGAAAACAAAAAGATAAAGAAACGAGGAGAGAGACAAAATTAATTCGCAAGTTCGTGATTAATAATTATACCGTTACACATCATTTCGTGTTCGTATTTAATTAGTTTCTAATTCGGCGAATAGGTATGGTATCACGATTTTCGTTTCGGTCGTTCTCTCTCTCTCTCTCTCTCTCTCTCTCTCTCTCTCTCTCTCTCTCTCTCTCTCTCTCTCTCTCTCTCTCTCTCTCTTTCTGAAGAGAACAGAACATCGATCAGACCCAGACGATAAATTCGCTCGAAGAAAAATATCGATTCTTTTTCTATCTCTCTCTTTCTCTCTCTCTCTCTCTCTCTTTCTCTCTCTCTCTTTCTTTCTCTTTGTAAGATCGTAGAGAACGTGTAACCCGTTGGAAGACGATCGCCCTGGCAATTTCTAAGCCTGCGACCGAAGCAAATATCGTCTCGTGGTCTCTCTCGCCATCACCTCGTTATTTTCTCTCTCTCTCTCTCTCTCTCTCTTTCTCTCTCTCTTTCCCTCTTTCTTTCACCCTCCATAACTTCAGTATCCTTTTTTCCTCTCTCCCCTCTCAGTTCTCGACGTCTCGCGTACTCGACGCCCCACGAAGCGGACACGAGCGAGCCAGCAGCTCTCTTTCTCTTTCTTTCTTTCTCTTTCTGAACGTGTCTTGCTCTTCACCGACGTTTTACGCCCTTCCACTACCCTTTCCAACCCTTCATCTTTCAAGCAAAAATCGTTAAGAAAAAAAATTACCAAGAACCGAGTAAGTACGGAGAGTTCTATGAAGAATAATAATATTGCTATTTAAGACATCTCAAAGTTATTTAAGTATACTTAATAAGTTGGTAATTATTAGTTTTACTTAGTAAATTTATTTTATTGTGTTATCTATTATTATTATTCTTATTATCATTATCATTATTATTATTATTATTATTATTATTATTATTATTATTATTATTATTATTATTATTATTATTATTATTATTATTATCATTATTATTATTATTATTATTATTATTATTATTATTATTATTATTATTATTATTATTATTATTATTATTATTATTATTATTATTATTATTAAGAGTGTTACAGTGTTTAACTTTTATTAATATAATTATGGATATAATAATTCACATTATTTGTTTTACTATGAATATAATTGTTTTATCACAGATATATATGTGTCTGTGTGTGTCTGTGTGTGTGTGTAATGTATAATGTAATTATTATATATATTCACACAATAATTATAATTCCATATTTCTATTATATCAAATATAATTTTACACCATCTATTTTATATTAATTTCTTTTATTTTATTTTATATTATTCTAGTTATATCTATTAATAATTATACGTATTAATTATTATAATTAAATATATGATCATTTTAATCGTCACTATTTATTATAGTATTATAATAATTCTTTTAGTTTAAACAATTTTATACTTCTTTTAATTCAACGTTGCTAAACTCAAACGAATTAAATATTTTTTAACTACATTATTTACATACATTTATATATATATACACACACACATTTTTTAATCATTAATCAATTGAAAGTAAAATGAAGGGATTTATGATAGAGCATTCGCTCGAAGGAATGATTTTAAGTAGCCATTTATGCATCTAGCAAACTCGAACTTTCATTCAACCCTCTGATCTCGGTCTCAACACATTCACCCTCTACTTAACGCTTATTTCGCTTTCATCGTTCGACCCTCGTCTACTCATCCCGTATCATCCCCTTATTCTTCGTCGTCTAACCTCCCCGAAAATCCTGACCAATGGCGTACAAGCCAGGGGGAATCCATTGTCGATCGGACCAATCGTCTTCTTATTCGTTGCATGAGCGATAGATACTCTCTGTCGTTTCCTTTTTCCTACCACCATCTCTCTTTCTTTCTCTCTCTCTCTCTCTCTATTTTTTTTATGTAGTAAAAGAGAGAGAGAGAGAGAGAGAGAGAGAGAGAGAGAGAGAGAAAGAGAGGGTGCAGTAGCATCGCTTTATGATGCATATCAATTTAGGCTAATGGCTAACATCGTTCGAAACGAACTTGCATCTGCAGCTTAATAAGAAACAACCCTCTTCTTTTATTTCCGTTGTCTTCTCTTTCTCTCTCTTTTTACTCTTTAGCTTAGAAAGTTTATAAGAGAAGGGTGGACAAAGAGAAAAAGAGTGGGAGAGAGTGAGAAATATTGGTGGGAATAATTTCTGTAAGTAATTTTAATTTTCTTTTATCTTTCTTCTTTCTTTTCTTTTCTTTGAGATTGCGTGATTCGAATAATACTTGGACGTGTGGACATATTTTTTTCTTTCTCTCTCTACAGTTTGTTTTAAAAAGTACGTAATAAAATTGGTGAAGATAAAGAAATATCATGGAGTATTATTTTAATATATAATTTTAATTGTTTTTCTTTTTCTTTTCTTTTTTTTTTCTTTCGATTATATCAGTCTAATAATACGTACGTATGTATATATATATATATATATATATATATATATATATATATTTTTTTTTTATTCTAAACTTTTCTTTTTATCTATTTATTTAACACAGGTTCACTGTTCTAAAGTATGATCACATAATCAGAGAAGACAAATTTGATTTCATTTTTACTTCTTCTTTTTTTTAGGTAGCATATTTTCCTCTTATATTTTATTTAATAAACCTGCAAATGCAAATATATATATATATATAGTATTTTTTGCAATTCTCATCAATATGATTGACTGTATATCCGTGTCGCATGACGATGAAAATATTTTGCAACCAAGCAACCAAAATATTTGTCCATCAGCTCCGCGAAAGGACAATGAAAACAGAGGCGAGATCGAGCTTTGCGTTGCAGTGAGAAAGGACAATGGAAAAAAAAAAGAAAAAAAGAGAAAAAAGGGGGATTTGAGCACGCTTATATATGTATGTACCTATAGACCAAGAATAGAAGAAAACAAAGCGTGAAACCGTGCGTACCGCGAGAAGTGCTTTTCTTTTTTTTTGTTTTTTCTTTCTTTTTTAAAATGTCCATTCGAATTTCTCGCGAGAGGGCTTTAAGAGGTATTTATTCCTTCACGTCAATTTCAATCGAAGAGAAAGAATAGTTAGGTCTTTTATATCTAATTGAAACGCGTTAAAAACCAATAACAATATTGACGTCCATTAGAATTAAAGAAATTATCAAATAAATCATATTTTCGATTGTTATTGTCAATGAAATTTTAATGAAACCTTTCATTTCGCTCGAAATTGAATTACTTAGGTATTAACAATTTTAATATTTTCTAAAATATATATTTCATATATTTGTAAACGATGTAATAAAAAATATTTACGTAATAAAATTATCAATCCCTCGACGATGACGAAACAAAAATAGTAAAAAAATATACAAACAAATAAACAAACAAATAAATAAATAAATAAATATTCGCGCGACATTGCGAACAACAGATAGCTACGATTTGTACTTGAGTGAGAAAAAGAAAAAAAAAAGAGGATAGAACAAAGAAAGAAAAATTAAAAAGAAAAAGAAGAAGAAAGAAAAATAGAAAAAGGAGCGGAAACAATAAAGGAGAAAATTGTCTCTTTCACGTGTTTCTTTTCCCTCCCTCTACTTTGTTCTCTTTTCATTTTTATCTTTTTCTTTTTCCTTTTCTTTTTCCTTTCTTTTTTTATTCCCTTCGTCTCAGAGTACAACACCTACAGCGTGATTAATCGCGAACAATGAGAGAGGAGAAAGAAGCTTTTCGTCGTAGAGAAACCTTCTCTCTCTCTCTCTCTCTCTCTCTCTCTCTCTCTCTTTCGACGACTGGCATCTTTCATCGATGAAAATTAATAGAGAGAACCTCGAGGCGTATCACGGAGTGTTGGAGTTTTTCGGTTGGTGAGGGGTACATTTTGAAAAAAAAAAAATAAAATAAAAAAGAAGAAAGGGGGATGAGCAAAGTATGGCGACTCTCATCGTGGCTAGGGATATATACCTATATATATATATATATATATATATATATATATATATATATATGAATATGTATATATATACACACATATATATATGTCGTATTGTCCCTGAGAGTTAGCGACGGGGTGAACGAATCGAATCGAACGAGGGAGTTCGAGGGTTGAAGAAGGCGTTTGTTATAAATGACAAACGAAATTTAATCGCATCTATCTGCGCGATATATCTATACTGTGATCGTGGATATCGAACATTTTCAGTCGTTTTAACAATACTCTGATCCTTGCGAATTATAACGAAAATCTAAAACTTTCGTGACTCCTTGGATTTCGTTACCAGAAATAGAATCGAGTTTGAATCTTGATCTAGTTTTAACGAAAAGTTTGCATTTTCGTTAGAATGAATAAGGTGGTTTAAATTTCGTCGATGAAAATAAGGAAGAGGAGATAGAAAGAAAAGGAGAGAGAGAGAGAGAGAGAGAGAGGGTTTTAAGAAAAAAGAAAGAGAAGAGAGAATTAATTAATAGTGACTTTCCAGAAAGGAATTTTCCAGAGAAAGAAAGAGAGAGAAGATCACCAGCCGGTTTCTTCTCTCATTCCATGATCTCTCTCTCTCTCTCTCTCTCTCTCTCTCTCTCTCTCTCTCTCTCTCTCTCTATCTCTCTTTCTGGCGTCTAGCCGTCGGCAGAGCAACCAATGAGAATATAGGTTCTACCTCGTCTCGTATATAAATATGTAAATACAATGTCCAGGATTCTTGGGCATAAAACGTTAGGATATATAGCCTGGTAATTTCTTAATTGCGTCTGAAAAAAATTCTTGTCATCGTAAAGACCTACTTGATTACATTGAAACGACCTGAGGCGCCTAGGGCGTCTCTGGTAGAACTGGTAAACAAGACTGAAGAGAGAAGAGAAAAAGAGTAGTAGTGGTAGTGGTAGTATTAGTATCTAGTAGTAATATCTGATAGTAATATTAGTAGTAGTAGGAAATATAGGACAATCCTTTTTATCCATCCCTCGTGATTTACCCGTAATACTCGGATAAAATTCTTTGAGTGAATAGGATAAATCGTTCGATTAAAGAATAGATGGATATAGAAATAGATAAGACGTGAAAAATCAACAACCACTGACCTGTATGGGTTCTCTTGTGTATCTTGAGATTCTCCGATCTGGCAAATACCTTTCCGCAACCAGGGAAAGGGCAAGGAAACGGTTTTTCACCAGTGTGTACCCTTATGTGATTGACAAGCTTGTACTTTGCCTTAAATGCCCTGCCGTTTCGTGAACAGCCTTGCCAGAAGCAGGCGTGAGTGGTACACTCGGGTCCGCCTACGTGTTCGACGGTAAGATGCGTTACGATGTCGTGTAAGGAGTTGAATAGTTTACCGCAGAGTTTCCTTCCCGGTCCTGGTGCATCCTGATCGACCCACATGCAAGACATTTCTTGTCTCTGTCCACCGTTTTGTACGACCCCTGTATTGGGACCACTACCAGCACCTGTACCGTTGCTCCTCATGTACCTTAAGAATGCACCATGAGGATGGTGACTAGGATGACTAACTCCTGGATGTTGTTGATGGTGTATTGACGCCGGCGTCAAATGTGGCGCACTTAGATATTGATGATGAGGTGGTAGCCTAGAATCTTGAGGATAATGTCCAGGATAATGACTGGCCGCCAGCGGATGTTGCGCCGGGTGATGAGGAAATTGTTGCATCGTTGCTGCCGCAGTTCCATCGTGATGAAGAGGCGTGAACAGGCCCAAGCCACTTTCCGGAGTGGTAGGATTCGCGGTTGCGTTGAACTCGTGTTCCCGACGTAATAAAAAGTCACGAGCCGCGTAACCCGGATGATGGCTCATGTGATGGCCCATATGAGGCGCCATGTGGGGAGCAGGATGAGGATGATGCGGTGGATAACCCTGGGGATGGAAATGATGGTGTTGTTGAGACGGTGCTTCACCGGCCGTCGGTTGGACACCACCGGGACCGCCGTCCGCCGTCGAACCGGCACCACCGCCGCTACCACCGCCTCCGCTCGGTGACAACTTTATCCCCAGGTTCGCCAGGTGATGCGGATGCGAGGAGACGCCATCGAGAAAGGCGTTCATCATCGTGATGCTTAAACGGAGAACTTTCGCTATCCGATATATATATATATATATATATATATATATACGTATATATATATATGTATATGTATGTAGACTATCGTTCGATCCGCCGGCTTATCATGTCCGATTATGTTTCCTAATGGAGTTTGTTCTTTTATTTATTCGATTTACTTGAAATTTCTAACGGTACGATCTATTATTAGAAAATAAATGTCTATGTGTATGTGTATGTGTATGTGTGTGTGTGTGTGTGTGCGTGCGCGCGTGTGTGTATGTGTTTATGCTGCGTATTCGTATGCGCGCGTGTGTGTGTGTTATACGTGCGCGCGCGCGCGCGCGCGCTTCTATGCGTATACGCGTCTCTTTATCAAACGTCGGTTTGTTAGATATCAAGAGAAACCTATAAAATTGAAGCACTCTTATGGAATGATTTTCTTTCCGTACGCTTGGATCTTTTTACAAATTACGTCTGCCATGATATATGTTTCTTTTTTTCCCCCTTTAGGGAGATCCGTCCTCCCAAATATTCACTTTACACACTACGGATATATTTGTCCGTCGAGCTAATTCTTGTATCTCTTTCCTCTTCTTATTTGTCTTCGTCTCCTTCTTTTTTCTTCTTCTTCTATTTTCTCACAAGCACAAATTTATGAAGTTATACACGTACCGGCCGTGTTGGTTCTCACTGGAGTCCACTATCATTCGTTGATGTGCTCGTCGATGCAAGAAAAATATCCGATGTGAACGACGCGTAGGAACACATTCGATTCTGATGTACGAAATGAAAGCAAGGAAATATACCGCGAACGAACGGACAAGGTAAAGTGTGTCCGTAGCGTTCCTTTCTACGCTCACAGCGGGACTGAGAGTATGGTCTGGGCTCCCGCCGTGGCAACTGAGGGGCAACTCGCTTGATTTCGGCGTCTCTCTTTCGTTGCTTCTCTACCCTTCTCTCTGTCACTCCGCATTCACCGTTTCCGAAATCCGCCTCCCCACCACTACCGCCACTACCAACCAGTCCAACCAACTAGAGCGTTGCCGTACGACGAACCTATGGTTATCCCTACTCCTAATAGGCGTGGTTTAATAACGATCAACCAGTTGAAGATGTACCGTTCTTGGGTACCAGCGTTTTATTGGTGACGTACCAACCAGACAGGATTGGAGACTATCCTCCAGTGTTACTCTCTCGCCAATCTCATTTACGTTAATGGGCGTGCCAAGATTTAAAGCGCATGCCTCTTATCCCGCCCCCCTTTTACACTTGATCACGCCCATCGTCTTATCTCCCGACATGATACCGTCTATGCGGATACTTTTGGGCGTTAACTTTTTCTCTCTTTTTCTTTTTATCTTTCTCTCTTGCTTTCCTTTTTCCATTTCTTTCCGATCTTCGTAAAGCCCTTCGCTGCGAGTTCGTATGAGAACGAACAACGAGATATCCAGACGTAAACCATTCGTACTAGAATCTTATATTGGGCAAGTATATCACAGGTATGGTTAGCTTTATATCGTTGTCATAAACTTTCTTGATATAGTTAGCTAGGATAGAGATTAATCGGTTTGCTCTTATAACTCGTGGGATTATTAATCGTGGATAATTGAAAAGAACGAGAGCTTTTTCGAGACTCTTGTTGACCCCCATTATTCTCTCTCTCTCTCTCTCTCTCTCTCTCTCTCTTTGTATCCGTGTACGGGTGTGTGAGAAAAAGAGAAAGAGAGAGAGAAAGAAATACCGGATATATTCGGGATAATAATTTTGTTGTTGGGTAGTTCGGTCGGTGCAACGCCTAGATAGCTAATTAACCGTGGCCAGTCGAGAGTTACTCGATGTCGTTGATCGATCGGTGTACAACTTTAGTTTGATGTCGATATTATTTAACACCCTCAGAGGAAATCTCGAGCATGCACATATTTACCTATCTAGTTTTATCTCTACTTTCCTGTCTCTCTCACCAATCTCCCCGTTCCCACCACTCTTCCTTATAACCTCGAGCGATAAGACATTTTCTAGATATCCATGACGAAAATAATGTTCATATGTGTTGGACATTTTTTCTTGGAGGAACGAGTTCCAACGTTCCTTAAGATAAGCAACCATTTCATAATATTGGTGGATAACGTATTACTGTAATTGAATCGTCGTTAGATAGTGGGACCATAGAAATCGTGATTAATAGATATGTAAGTACATATCTGTTGGGAACAGGGGTAGCAAATAAGAGAAGTGAAGGGAGGGTAAGAATGGAGAAAAAGCAAAGAAGATAATTTAATGAAGCTTTAACAAAAATAACTGTTAAAAGTTTAATGAAGCTTTAACAAAAATAACTATTAAAAGTTTAACGGAGTTTTAATAAAAATAACTATTAAAAGTTTAATGGAGCTTTAAGAAAAATAACTATTAGAAGATCTGCTTCTTCGTCAAAGGATAAAGATAAACGAAAGGTATTCTCTTCAACAAAATCTTTGACCATTTAACCGTACTTCCGAGAGGAGAACAAAGAAATGCGGTCACATCTTTTGTGTATAATGAAACCTTACAAAGAAGAGAAAAAAGAAGAGAGAAGATTTTACTGTTATTTTCAGTACCACATTTATTACTTTAAGTTCTTACGAAATAGTCACGTTTAATTTTTAAAATGAAAGATTCACATGAAATTTTTCCTATACGTTTGTTTGATTGTATAGACTTTGAGATAACTTCTTGGGTCATCTTTGTTATTAACGTTTCATAAACAAGAAATGACAATGATATTTTCGTTAATTGATTAATTAATTAATCAATCAATCAATCAATTAATTAATTTATAAATATTAATTAGGAATAAATAAATTATTTTTAAACTAAATCCTTTTATGTTTATGAACAAAGAGTACCTTTATGGTTACCTACATAAATGGTTATTGCAGTATAGAAAGCTTACAGAATTTTCATGAGATTTTATAGCACCGATACAGATACAAAGGTTTAGGACCTTTCTCACTATTATCTTTCGTCACTCTTCCAAATAACGTTCACGCAAATTATCGTTCACCATAAACCTCCATAAACCTGCTATAGTCGAAGATGACAACTTTATTTTCTTTTCTTTTCTATTTTCTCCTTCTCTCTCTCTCTCTCTCTCTCTCTCTCTCTCTCTCTCTCTCTCTCTCTCTCTCTCTCTTTCTATCTCTCTTCATAGATTTTTAATAAAGATAATAGATAGAAGAAAAAATATATATACATACACATGTATATCTATATAGTTCATTATTCCGAAAATGAGATTAATCCACGTAGATATTTAATTACTTAAGTACTTATCTACTTATTCATTTCTTTATATATTTTTATCTGTTTCTTATAGATAAGTATATAATTATCTTTTACTTATAGATTTACTTACTTATTTTTATTATCGATGTTTACTCATTTATTTGTTCTTCTTTTATAATATAATATCTACGTATAACATAATATAATAATTCTTTTTGCGATCGATATTTCAAAATTACAAAAAATAGAGATAGAGAGAAAAAGAGAGAAAAATTATTACTCGTATCTCTCCAGGAAGAAATTAATCTTTCTTTCTTCTTTTTTTTTTATAAATCTTTTTGTTCTTTTTTTTTTACGCTTTGCGATTAATAGTAAAAAGTCGAAAGTACGAAACCGCGGCAAGGTCGATTGATTAGGTATAAATACTTAAAGATAGATGACGATTAACAATGATCGATGTTCGGATAAAGTCGTACCAAATGAAGTTGCAATATCTTTTATCTATCTTACAATTATGATCTATAACTAGATGGTTAAGTACAGTCATATATTTGTTCGTTCGTTCGACGGAGAACGTTTAACGGTGTTTGATAAATTTACGGTGGTTCCTTAATTACGTATACGTAAGTATCTATATACGTACATACATATCGAAACCATAAGAGAGATTATCGAATCTGCTTTCGATCGTTGAACATAATTTAAAGTAATCGCGTGTACGTGTCGTAAATCGACTTATTAACAGCCGATTACGATACAACCGTTTCGATGTCTCTCCATTCGAGATATATCGAATAAATCGATTTTTCTTTCTATTCCTTTCTCTCTATCTCTTTCTTTTTCTTTATACGTATACATACATACATACATATATATATATATATATATATATATATATATATATACACACATGCATACACGTATATATATGTCTCTCTTTCTTTCTCTGTCTCACTCATTCATTCATTCACCTTTTATTTACCACGACGTCAACAGCTTATACTACTAGCAGGTACGATCTTCCTTCGCAACTAATTAGCGACGGTAATAAATGAAATGCCGATGTAATGAGAACGAACGTCGAGAAACTGATAAGTTGCTGCGGATGTTAACCCGGTGATATACGTGTATCCTGCGGCGAAATATTTTTAATGGCTATCTTTAAAAAGCCACCTTTTCCGTGTCCTTTCACGTCCAACGTTTTTCTCTCATCCTCTTCTACCCCAATCCCCCTCTACCCCTTCCATCTCTTCTCCATTCGCCAACAATTTTTATATATATGTATATAAAGACACCTGTAGGTATAGGTATAGGTATATATATCTATATCATTTTTTGTTTTAATTTAATTTAGTTTTTTAATGCCTAATCGTGTTAACCGATCAACATTGATTCATTAATGTCGACTCATTCGATATTTATCCATCTCTCTAATAATTTCTATACGTGCTATATACTATAACTAAGTGTATCTTTTATTTTAATTTCAGATAAATATATTTCATCATTGATTCATTAATATCAATTTATTCAACATTTTTTACTACTGAACAAGTTTTTACATAACACAGTACATACATGTAGATATATATACGTATATGTATATTTTTTCTTAAATCTCATTTAAATATATTTGATACCTAAACATATTCACCGATTAACTATTTGATCATTAATATCGAATTATTATTATGGATCATTTTCTTTACTCTCTTTCTAATTTAATTTTTATATATTTATATAATTAATGTCGATTAAATAATATCTATCGTATTATTTTCTTTCTATTTCTTTTTTTTATGTATTCTTTCATTTTTTTCATGTCTTATTTATTTATTTAATTTTCTTCTTTTTTCTCTTGCAGTCTCAAACCCGACTTGTAACTTATACGAGCATGCTTAAGATTTAACAGGAAGCCGAGTCATTGTCACGAGAAAAAACGGCATCTCATTAGCTTTCATAATGGCGATGGTGGTCGACTATTCGATATTAATAACTCTCATAAAGGTGTCGGACTCACAGTCGTGGGCTACCTCGTAACGCTTTAATAATAAGAGAAAGAGAGATACATACGTCCTATATCTTTCTTTCTCTCTCTTTCTCTCTTTCTCTCTCTCTCTCTCTCTCCCTCTCTCTCTCTTTGTGAATGATGTTTTCCATCCACCTTATGTCGCTTACCGGGATCCGCGAGACATCGGACACGTACAAATCTACGCTTATGCTACCTCGACGTGAACATATGCACTCATAGTACTGGGTGTTCACGAATTAATTATTATTATTATTATTATTATTATTATTATTATTATTATTATTATTATTATCATCATTGTTATTATTATTATTATTATTATTATTGTTGTTGTTGTTGTTGTTGTTGTTGTTGTTGTTGTTGTTGTTGTTGTTGTTGTTGTTGTTGTTGTTATTGTTGTCGTCGTTATTTTTCTTTTCCATTAATTTCAATTTTTCATAAGTTGGAATCAGAACGACATAGTGAAATTTCTTTTCCTTTTTATATCAGAATCTAATAAATTTTCAATTTTAAATTATATTTTTAGATAGATTTATATGGACGTTATTCGTAATCGTGATATGTAAACAATTGTAATAATTAAGTATAATAATATTGTTGAGAATTGTATAGGCTAATTAAAAAAACTGGTTGCATTTATCATATTTTTAATGATGTGTTTAGATTTAAACTTGATAAAATCAAGTTAATGGTTTTGTTATGGTAATACTTAGACAATTATAAATATCAATAGTAATAATCAAAGATTATGAAATTATCGAAGGAATAATTTCTTTTTTATACGATGTAAAAATTATTTCCTTAATAAGAATTAAGACAAATGATCCAATTTGATCCAAGGACAGACGTTATTTATGCGATTATCATATACTTGTGGCTTATAAATAATGAAAATCAGAAAATTGTCCGACACCTTGTATATGTTACTAGCGTGTAATATATCGTCGTATGTGCTACCAATGTTACGGTGTATTCACATATACTTATACGTTTCAACGATCCTACCATATACGTATGTAGATAGATATATGTTCGTTTGTGTGTGTGTATATGTGTATGTATGTATGTATGTGTGTGTTTGTGTGTTCCTTTCGAAAAGGGCCACTAATATTAGTCAGACATTGTCTTAGCTTGATCATCAGTCACGAGGCTGGTGTAGTCATTATATTTAATTAATCATTAGACTGAATGGCTCGATTTATTGCGCGGTCACGGCCAATGCCATTGAAAAGAGTTGCTTATGGTGGTTATGACGGTAGGGTGGGGAAAAGGAGGTAAAACGAAAAGAGTAAAATGAAGATCGAAAGAGTTCGAAATTTTTTATAATTCGATTTTTTTTATTTTTTTCTATTTATTTAGTTCTTTTTTCTCTCTTTTATTTTTCTTTTTTTCACGGCAGTGAATTTTATAAATTCAGAATGAAATATTCAAGTAATATTTTTCCTTTCTTTTTTTCGATCGACTTTTTATATACGACGGATTGTAATAAAGAAAATGATGAAATTCTCTTTGAGAATTTTAATTAGAGATGACTGCGCTACTTTCTAGAAGAGTCGTTTGTATTATTAATATTTGAAGGACGGAAGTGATATTAAAATGAAATAAAAAATATATGAGACGATCTTTGACAATCGCAATTATATTTTCTTCTTTTCATGTGAACAATGAGGAACTGCAAAATGGAATATTTATAAATAAATAATATTTATTTCTTTATTATTATGAGATAATTAATTTTCTTAAGATAACTTTTACGTTATTTTACACGACAGTCCTTTGCAGTTATCGATAAAGGAAAAAAGAAAAATCAGTTGGAACCTTTAATTTTTATTTTAAATTAATTTTAATAATTAATTTAAGTTAATTCAAAAAGTATGTCATTTATTTACACATACACACACACACACACATACATACACACATATATCAATAATCTTTTATATATATCTAATTAATAATTAATCGATAAATATTGAAAAAACAGTTTTATAAAAAAACAAATCCCCGAACGATTTTTGTTTAGATACATTCTTAAATACTAAGTAAATATTTCAGAAGTTCCATCGTTTGTATAGACTCAAACGAATAAAAAGTAAATTTCGAAAAGGGATCGAAGAAGAAAGGGGAATTTAGTGTTAGATTTTTTAGAACGAGAAAGACGAGAAGAGTTTCTTCTAATGTCGGGACAAGTTGGAGGTGGCCGGTAGAAGATAAGATTTCTACGAGCGATGCAAGCCGAGATAAAATCGCAGATAGATATCTTAAAGGGAGTTCGTGCCGACGAAAAAAGAAAGAAGAAAAAAAAGAAGAAAATAAAAAGAGAAAAAAAATATTCGAAATGTCAGATGCAACACAGAGGGATTCTTCCTTCGGTGGAAATGAAAAATCTTCGGAATATGATAATAAAATTTTTATTTTATTTTTTCTTTTTCCTCTCTCTCTCTCTCTCTCTCTCTCTCTCTCTCTTTCTTTGGTCATTTCTTCGATTTGAATAACCATACGAAGAAGAAAAAAAAAAGATACAAAATATACAAAATAAAACATTAAAAAAAGAAGAAGAACAAGAAAAAAGAATATTATGTTCGAATACAGTCTGCACATAAAAAACGAAATAGAGAAAGAGAGGGAGTTATAATACATCAAGGACAATGAAATATTTTCGCTCGTGTTTCTAAGAATGCCCCGAGAAATCGAGAACGAGGGAAAAATATAGCCTGCTCGTGATTTACGAGATCCCGACTTCTTTCGAACTCCTTTCTTTTGCTGCACCAGCATTAGCACCAGTAGCAGAAGTACCGAGACCGAGCAATGGTCTTCCTTTTTGAAGGGTCTGCAACCGCGAGAAATTTGTCGTTAACAAAAAGATTATTACCTAGCAAATCTACAAAAGATTTCACTTATTTACAAAAGATTTTGTTTCTTTGTGCTTCAAAGAGGGATGATCGTTTGTTTGAAACATTGTCACCGTTGTAATCGATTGTTAAACGATATGTTAGCTCCGACTTCTGTGTTTTCTTTCTTTTTTTTTTCTTTTCTTTTCTTTTTCGTCTTTTTTTTTGTATCTCTAAAACAATCTTTTTTCTCGCGTTATCTCTGATAAAAAGAGACAGAGAGAGAAAAAGATAGCAAGATTGTTAAAAAAAATCAAACTGCTTGACAATTTTTATTTCGATGATTTTTGCGTAAATATTCTCATTATTGGTATATATATATTTTTCTTTTGCTTCTTTTTTTTTCTTTTTCTTTTTACTTCAAATTAAATGTTATTTCGATAAGTTCAATAATTTATACGCTTACGTTAGATTTAGAATGCTTTTCTAAAAATTTCTATATATATATATATATAATACCTATCTATTAATACACATAGAATTTTATAAATTTTTATATTCTCCTTCATTTTCTTTTTTTTTACGATACATATCTTGATATATCAAAAAAAAAAGAAATTATAGAAATAGTTGTAATAGTATTAAATGTCTCTAATGTATTATAATAGTTCGTGAGAAAATTTACGTGCTCATGTCGGAAAAATATCTACATGCACATATATATATATATATATATATATATATATATATAAATGCGTATGTGTGTGTACGTATGTGTATATAGGATCGATGTATATGTAAAGTCGTGGTAGTCGAGTACGCGTTCGAAGGAAGTCATCGTTGTCGAAAGCGATGTTTCTGCACTTCTAAAAGGGATTTCTGGCATCTAAAACAAACTCTCACCCCACCCAGTCGCTTTTATCCTCCGTATTTTTCGCTGACAACCTCCTTCTAGCAACCTTGATTTACGACACCGTTGCGTATAAGAAAGGATAGAGAGACAAAAGTAGAGTGGAGGGTGGGAAAAAGGAGAGAGAGAGAAAGATAGAGAGAGAGAGAGAGAGAAAGAGAATGAAAAATAAAAAGAAAAAATAAAAAAACTAACAGAGAAAAAGCATTTTTGGAAGGAGCATTAATATTTATAGTTTTGCACGCGTAAGTACGTCAACGTTTATAATTTTACGAGCGATTTTATAGCCTCGTCGAGTGTTGTCACTGCTCGACGTTTTATGGCATATTAGTCCGGCAAAAATCAAAATACTTCGTCTTATAGGCAAATAAGTACTTGACTATAGTAATGGTCGAACGAATTTCGACGTGATGTAATCAAAGTTCCAAAGTTCAAAGGACATTGCACGTACGACATTCTGAGCACATCGGAATATTTCTTATTTTATTATTAAAAAGAAAATATATTCGTGAAAAATATTCGATTAATCACTTAATTGTCAATGATCGAATTAAAAGGGACTCGAGTAAATAATTAATTTTCTTAATCAACATGTTGAACAATACTCTCGTCGAGATTAATTGTTTCGTTGAATTCTAACAATCTTCTTCTATTAAAATTAATTATTGATCGTGAGTGAAATAACAAAAAAAAAAAAACCAAAAATAACGTTTCGTTTTATTAAGAAATATTATTCGTACAATCTATGACACGTGTAGAATGTTTGACGCACGTACACAAATGTACACATATATTCATTAACGTAGAAATGGATCATGCGACGCACAATATCAACGTTTTATTTTTATACGATCGCTGTTTGTTTGTAGACAGAACCAAGGGTGAACGATAACGAATCGTTAGTCGACGACTTACCCCCATATTCCATGGACTTACCCCTAAAAAATGATCGTTCGACCAGCACCCCCCGTCGAGTAGCAGATGCAACTTTCCTAGTATATTTCTCGGGCTGTCTCTTCGCGAGCACGCGGTTTCTGTTAGACGTAGGCGGTAGATTTACTATATATTTTTCTTTTCCTCTCTCTCTCTCTCTCTCTCTCTCTCTCTTTCTCTTTCGTTCTTCTTTCATCTTTTTCTTTATATCTTTTTCTAAAATATTGCCTCATTAAACATAACTCAAGCTCGTTCAGTTCGGAAGATACGTTATCCGCGTGAAAAGACATCAGAAGGCTAATCCATCCTAGCTAGTAATTTGATCTCATAAAGATAAGTAACTTTAGTAGTCTCTCACGATTATAAAGGAAAAAGAGAGAAAAAGAAAGTGGTAATAAGTATTAGAAAAGAGGAAACATAAATACATCGATGTACATTTCTATAAAATATTCACACGAGATAAGTTATAAAGATAAACATTTCATGTAATATCTAACTGGGATATTGAAAAATTCGAAATTGTCGAGACATAGGTAAATACTTATTTACTAATGAGTTATATATACGGGTTCATTGTTCGGACAAATTTATGAAATTCTGTTAATCATTAATTAAAATCTCTCTCTCTGTCTCCCTTTCTTTGAGAAGAAGAAGAATATAAATATAAAGGGAAATGATGAGTCGGACAAAACAGGCAGGTAAGAGAGATGAACTTTAAAGAAAAAAAAAAAAAATATAAGAATAAGGAAGAACAGATATCTCCGCCATTTTCACGGTTGCGTGTGTCCAGTGACGTGAGATCGACAAGGGGAAAAAAAGGATAGAAAATTATCATAATTGCCTGTTTGCTTGGTCAGATCTTAAGACAAAAGGGTAAATCGTAACTCATTGACAGGTAGTGCCACGCCTATTTCTCTCTCTCTCTCTCTCTTTCCTACTCTTATTCTTTTTCTTCCGACGACATTTTGACCACATGGACGAACACACGGTGTTATTCCTTTGCCATTCTTAAGCCGCTGTCGTCGACGAAACACGAAATTCTTTCTAGTTAGATCTAGTTCGAGATAAGCGTGTAGATCTTGTAAACGAATGTTCATTACGTTTTAGAAAGATGAAACGAGATAAAAGTCCTTGGCGGCTCGTTTATTGTCGGTTTATTATACTACGAATCGATAAGATTTTGCCGACATTTTAAATAAGTTGTCTCTTCTTCTTTTTTTTTTCTTTCTTTTTTCCTTGTCCTTTTCTTTTCGTTTCGTTTTAAACCGACACGAAACTCTCAATGAAACGTCATTAATCTTGGCCATTATGACTCTAATTCGATTAGATTAAAAACGATTCAAGAATAATCTTAACGAGTACGAGTATGTAAGTAAGTACGTAAGTACACGAGTAGGTTACTCATCGATGGATTCGAAGGAGCCTTCTTTTCCTCCCCTCTAATTGTTTCTATTGTTACATAGAACGTCATATTCGATCAATCTCCGTCTGGACAATAGAACCGAGCACGCTTACATTGATAGAACCGATCTTACTATCCACTTTACTTATCAACTCGATCCACCATCGTATTAACTAGGAATAATAGCTCGTTATGATCTTTTTAACCGCGATCATTTACAATCATTAAATTTTATCTAACGATCGAAACAATTTATAATAAATACAATACAATCATATTTAATTACTATTGTCGTTAGTTTCAATACGATCTAGTAATTGTTATACCTGTGCAGGAGATTTTTTCTTCTGCTTTTTTTTTTTTTTGGTTTAATCGTATAATATAACACTCGAAAGCATCACTTTTTTTCTATTAAATATGATTCGATCGATTTTATTATTTAAGGAAACGAAACTTATGTACAATAATTAAAATATTAATAATTGTTCTCGAGTTGATTAACGATCATTACTAATACGATTTATTCATTTTATACTCTATATTTTTTTCTTACATTCCATCCCCTTTTTTATTGTCTTTTATCGCGTATATATCTACTTATATATATATATATATATATATATATATATATATATAAATCTTCATGTTACATCCTCCTAATCAGATATCATTTAATCAATTTCATTACATTATCTTAACGGTACGGTAGAAGAAAAAAAAAGGGAGAAAAAAAAGAAGAAAAAGAAAAAAGGATAATAAAAAGAAATAAATCAAATAATTTCTTTGAGTTTCTTTGGCCGGAGACGGAAACGAGGTGTAATTTTCTTAGGAAGAGTCTCGCCGTAGGTACTTACTTACTCTCGTAGCCACTCTCGGGGTCACCGGAAGGGCCGTTAATGAGAGAACACAGAAGAGGGAAGGGTGGACGAACAAATCGTAGATGAAAATGAATTGAGTTGAATGGATCTGAAGTGCTCCCGAGTGCTGCCGGGAAGTGAGCAACTTTGGACGAACGAGAGAGCTCGAGCACCCTCTCTCTACCCCTACCCTACCTTACCCTATCTTATCCAACCCAACCCAACCCAACCCAACCCAACCCTACCCTAGCTCGTAATACCCGTCTCCCACCTCACTAATACTCCCTCCTCATCTACCTCTCTTCCCTCTTTAGTTCGAGAATAACTAATCGTAATCGAGACAGCTTGCTAGTAGTAACGAGCATTTGAGCGATCCTTTAGAGACGATACTCTAGCTATACTATTTGCTCGTGCCATTTCTTATTCTGTAGTTCTTCCTCTTTTTCTTCTTCCTCTTCTTCTTCTTCTTCTTCTTCTTCGTCTTCTTCTTCTTCTTCATCTTCTTCTTCTTCCTCTTCTTCTTCTTCTTCTTTATCTTCTTCTATTACTACTACTACTACCACTACTGCTACTACTACTACTACGGCATTCCTTCGTGATGTTTCCAATCGAAATTCCATTCCGTTGCAACCGTCGACGATTAAAATTCCCTTTTGGACCACCGCACGCGACTAACATTTTTTTCTCTTAATCACGGCTACGTGATGATCCAGTTTATTAAGTTGGATTTTATGGGATTTATAAAATATGTTTTTATTTAGCATTCATCTACTTCCTCGTTGAATTTTTTTTACAATTGATGAGATATCAGTATCTGTGTATATATATATATATATATATATATATATATATATATGTATATGTGTAAATTTATATACATTATTATTTACATATGCCAATGTTTATGATATCAATGATAGTAATTGTAGGAGATATGATGTTAATTGGAATGCGTTTATAAGATTTATTATTACATGTTAAATATTCTAGACTATTATCTCTAAATATAAATTAGAATCAAAATTAAATTTTTCTTGACTCGTCATTTGATTTTATTAAAGGATATATTATTGAAGTAATTTAATTGAATAATACATTAGTTCAGGATGTATAATTATAAAAAATCCGACATATTTTCAAACCATATTAATGCAAATTAGAATCAAATAAAATCTACATTTATTATCTAATAATTACTCTTTATTCGATATAACAAAAATTCGCGTTACATATATAGTATATATAATTGTAAAACATTCAAAATGTTTTCAAAATCGATCGATAGAAATCAAAGCCAAATCAAATCTCTATCTATCATTTAATTTTATCCTTCATTCCATATAAAATAAAACGTCTTACGATATTTAATTAATATCTCAAGACAATCTAAAATACAATACATTGCAAATTGCAATACCAAATTATAAATTAAAATAATCGATCTAAATATATCGAAATTTATTATTTCATTTTATTAACGATCGAATATCAAGGAAACTTGTGTCACGATTAGCCCCTGTCGAAGGGCTTGTTGAAGGTACAGATCGTATTAACGTTCCAACCGGCACAGAAAAATGCATTACGATCAACTCGACACAATACTCAACTATCAGACTTGGTTGTCCGCGCTCTGAACAACCGAGAAAGAGAAAGAAAGAGAAAAAGAATGTATGAACGTGTGTGTAAGAAAGAGAGAGAAAGAGAGAGAGAGAGAGATAAAGAGAAAAAGAGAAAGAGAGAAAGAGAGAGAGAGAGAAGGTATCGTGTGGGTGATGACTAATAGATTTCAGGACTTGGTTCATCCATCTCGAAGCTCTTCTCGAAGTCCCTCGATACAAATCGATCTTACCAAGCGGTCACGTTCGGGTCGTGCTCACCGGTCAGTGGATATCGTCTATCGATAGATCGACCGTCCTCGTCTCGCTTTTTTCGAGAATGCATTTATAACATTGGCCACGGCCCTGAACCATCATCGTTCCATTCGCTCAAGGTGGTTTGTCATTATGGCTACGATCTTTTCATCTTTCTTTCTTTCTTTCTTTCTTTCTTTCTTTCTTTCTCTCTCTCTTTCTCTCTCTCTTTCTCTATCCATGTATCTCTTTTTTATTCGATATAATTTGTTCTTTTTTTTTTTCTATTTTTTTTCGATTCAAAGAAAATTCAAAGTGGTTATATTATCGCGGCTGAATATCGTTTAAAGTTGATTAATCAATTGATTAATTGAGTAATTAATTAAAGAATTATTTTTTCGAACGATTCACTCTCGTTACATTCTTTCGGTATTTTTTGTTTTCTGGTTTTTATTTCCTTTTTTTGTTTCTTCATTTTTTTCTGGTTTCTAATCGCAGGGAACAGGTACTATGATTTTTATCACGTTTGATAAATTGATAAATTAGGGTGATAATATTAGATATCCAAGTAGAATGGATGGTAAATTTATTTCATCTGCACACTTGGATTTATAAATCTCGTTTAATAGTTTTATTAATTATATTCAACGACTATTTCTGATTATTACGATTATATATATATATATTTCTTTTTATTTTGTTACTTATAAATCATCCGATCGATTAAACATTGTAATTATTATTCATATCGTCGTTTAGAACGATATATTTTTGATAACATTTTTCTACGATAATAGAATTATTATTTTTATTTATTTATTATTTATTTTCGATTAATTACAAATTTTCGACCTTATTCATCGTGTTAACACGTACTTATAGTAATATTTTGCAAATTATTTATTACACAGCTATAGCTACGGCATACCATCTATCTCCTTAGATCTATGACTACTTATATATATTTGTATCTATCTATTTACTTCCTACGTTTTTTCGAAATATTTAAAAACTAAAAACGATCTGATAACATGATCAGATCTATGTACTTATTTACGTATGTATATAAATATGCATTTATACATTACGTATCCTTACATCACGTACACACAGCTTAAATAGGTAGGTACTTACGTGTAGCATAGTAATGTTAATAGTAGGTATCTATACTAGCTGTGAAGTCGTAACGTTAGCAATTTAAATGAGAACGAGTTGAGAACGAGTTGGTACCACCATAGTATATGTACCTATCGATAAGATTAATTTAAAAATTTTACAACAATACCTATGCATATAAGATATTTACAAACCTACCTGTTGAATGTACTGAACACATTGATATATATATATATATATATATATATATATATATATATATATACATATATATAAGTATATATAATCCATTAAAATCGTTGAAATGCCAATAGAAAAATGATTAATCGATCGAAATCGAAACGATTCGTTTAATCGATATTGTAAGGAACAATTAATTAATATTATCGTAACATTAAACTTCGTTTATATTCGAGCATACATAAAAACGATGCGACGCGTGATAGGAGTAAAAAAACAAACAAAAAAAAAAAGATGGAAAAGAAGGAATACATAGAAAGAGAAAGAGAGAGAGAGAGAGAGAGAGAGAGAGAGAGAGAGAGAGAGAGGAAGTCGATTTAAAAAGGAAGGACGATAAAAATGACGAAGCAATTTACGGTCCCCGTCCGTTCATCGCGGAATAATTGTCATCGACGATGTCCCGTGGCACGATGGCGCCACTCGGGCCCAATTAGCCGGAGCAATTAAAGAATTACGTCGAGGCACGTCGAGCCATGCCTTCCTCTAATACCAAATTCCGTTCTTCGAATGACCTCTTGAAAATAAACGAATACATAGATAATATCTACACACAAACATATATATACATGTATGTATGTATGTATGTATGTATGTTTGTGTATATGTATGTACGTGTTCGAAGAGGATTGGTACTTACCAACCTACCTACCTATCTACCTGCTGATATCTCGTAGGTATATGTACGTAAAATAGAAAGACAGAGAAAGAGAGAGAGAGAGAGAGAGACAGCAATAGAATATCACTGTACCTGTGGTGTAGAAGAAACAAAGAAAGAAATAATAAACAAGAGAAGAGAAAGAAAGAAAGAAAGAGAGAGGGAGGGAGAAGGAAAGATTTCTTTTTTCACTCACACATTCCCATCTCGGCGGTATAAGAGAAGAGGAATTCTCGAATGGCGAGGGAATTTCGCATTCGTAAAATCGTCCCTTTACGATTTTGGTCGGTACATAATGTCCTAGACGTCTCCATAGCTTGTCGCCAACGCAACGACACCTTCCCTCTCTCTCTTCCTCTCTCTCTTTCTCTTTCTCTCTCTCTCTCTCTGTTGACTGCGAAGAAAGTTCGAAGACATTTTCTTTCTCTCTCTGTTTCTCTGTTTCTCTCTCTCTCTCTCTCTCTCTCTCTCTCTCTCTCTCTCTCTCAGTTTCTGAATGGAGCATTATGTTTGTTCGCAGTGGATTGTGGCGGCGACGTATCGAAATAACGCTGAGGGGCTTCCTTTTTGTTTATGCTCGCTCTTCCCAATTAGACCGGCACCGTCACTGCCCGTCAGATCTTCTCGAAGATTTCTGATTTAATTCTTGGGATAAGAAGAAAGGTCGAAAGGTTCTCTTACCTACCTATCGTCATCGCGATAAGAATGTTTCTTTTCTCCTTTTTCTTTTTTCGTTTTGTTTCTTTTTCTTTTCTTCTTCTTTTTCTTTCTATTTTTTTCTTTTCTTTAAGCATTTAGATTTTGGTTAAGCATTTAATTGGGACATTAATCGTACGACCATTAAATGTCATTCGTATTATAAAATGTTAGAGACGTGTGACATTTTTTCTCTCTCCCTCTCTTTCTTCTTTTTTCTTTTTTGATTAATTTCTTGACAATTATTTAATTAGGTTATTATCGCAATATTTAGACGTCGTTTGCATTAAAAAAGTAAGAAAAAAAGAACGATTATACGCGAGAGGTTGTTATTTTTTTTGTTTCTTTATTTAATTACTACGAAATTATTTCAAGCGATACATAAATTAAAACAAGTCGCAAGAATTTTGTGATTAGATAGGATTTATAATAAAAGAGATATCAAAGCAGTTACAATGTTTTTCGTAAACAACAATATAACAAATTTCGATTCTAAAATATAAAGTAAAGAGATAATAGAGAGATAATTCTAAACGATCGTAACATTGTATAGTATAGCGATAGAAAATTTGAGCCATGGGACATTTATTGTTATTACTATTATTATTATTATTATTATTATTATTATTATTACTATTATCTTTTTTTTTCTTTTTTAAATATAACGAGTCGTAAATATTTTTCGGGTGGAAATATTATGTCACCTTTATTGCTCAGCATCCTTTTTATTTC
The DNA here is from genome assembly GCF_905475345.1 of Vespula vulgaris. NCBI lineage: Eukaryota > Metazoa > Arthropoda > Insecta > Hymenoptera > Vespidae > Vespula > Vespula vulgaris. The sequence goes on from NC_066587.1 coordinate 16,911,592, forward strand.
ATCGTAAATTCGCGGTCGTGTTTTCGCGTATTTACAGCGATATCTATAAACACACAAACACACACATATGTAAATACATATGTACATAGATAAATACATTTTGTTCTCTTTGGTTAACCAAAAGAAAAAAATAATATAGTTTCCTACGGACAAAGCATTCAATGATTTACATTTCGATCGACATTTAATATACGTACTCGTTCATAAATATTAAATCGTTTCATTGCACTTGTACTTTCTACTATATATATTCTTTTTTCTTTGCATTAGGTCGAATCGTTCTACTTCATAATCTCTTCCTTATTTTTAATCATCATCATCATCATCATTATCATCATTATTAAAATTATCACATAAGAAAATATATCATCTGGCACGTTTGAAAATCTCATTATAGCGGTAGATCATTTTAATCAATTATGATGCTTAAATTCAGTCGGCGAATTTTCCAAGGGATCTTATATAGCTGGAGAAACATTAAGTTTCTCTTAATTATAATTCTCGTTTCGCTAATTAACAAGAAATTCCAAGAAATCTCGCAAGGAGGGGAGGATTGGGTGCTGATGGGTGGTGGTGGGTGGTTAGAGAGGTGAGAGGAAGGAAGATGTTTGTTAACTTGTCTTTCGACGATTAAATTTTAATTGCGCCTTAACTTACTATTAATACTGGCCACCATGATGATAATTATTATTAAAGTTCGATCGATGTTAAGTATCGATGAAATAAAAAAAATATATATATATAAATATAGGTATATATACAGAAAAGTTTTCACTTCAACCAATCGTGAATAAATGAATAAATGAATAAATAAATAAATAAATAAATAAATAAATAAATAAATAAATAAATAAATAAAAGGATCTTTGGAATAAAAATTGTACATATAATCAGATGTTCGATTTCGAAAAATGTTTACGATCGAGAGAGTCGTTCAGGTATGTATTTCTACTTCCAAAATTTTATGGCCGTTGGTAAAAGCAGATTTCGAGTGAGAGTAAGAAAGAGAAAAAGAAAGAAAGAAAGAAAGAAATGGAGAAAGAGAAAGAGAGAAATGCTTGGCTCGATGCTGTAAAAGTCTTTCTTACGTTTGTACCTAACTAGACCGTAATCAACGTATAATAATAACTCTCTTTTAATATTGAAAAGCTAAGAATTATGATCCTATTTTGAGCGATAATCATTTTGAATTATAGCTTAACCGTCGTGTAATAACTAAAGTGAAATTTAAACGAACTCGGTTTCGACATTATGCGATCTTTTAAAGTTGTTTTTTAGATTCTTATCTTTTCACTTTAAGTAGCTATATCTATATTTTTCGAAATACATTCATACATACACGCACACATATATGTATGTATATATACATATACGTATATATAAAATTATAGAAATTATATATATATATAATATATATTATTTATATTATAACTTGTATGTTAACAAATACATATTATGTTACATGTTAACATAACATATTTTAAATAAATAAAAATACATTTGTCGAAGTATTATTTATAGAACTTTAAAAAAAACGACATATTCCAGTTTTTTCCATTAGAAAGATACATCAGTATTCGTTATCAGATATTAATTATATCTGTTAATCTATATTAAATGATTATTAAAGACGCTATAAAAACGATAATTAATTAATATCGAATTAATTCAATCTGATTGTTCAATTAATTGATCATATCTGTTCTGTCATTCATATCATATTCTTTATTTGCAATTGCTAATTGTGATACAATTAGTCAAACACTCCAAAAATATATTCTTCTTTCGAAAGAAATAAAATGGCGTAAGATTGAAGTTAAGCATGTGAGAAACGTTTGAAAGTAGTATCCTCGGAATAAGAAGAAGGATGGAGGATCCTTACGAAGGGTTGCGCTCGTAGGAAGGAAGGAAGGAAGGTCCCGGACTCATGCCGAGTGGGAGTGGCGTGGGTGTGTCCAACACACTCGCTCGCACGTTCTCCTATAAACTTTACGAACACGATGTTACGACTCCCGTTCCGCATCATCTTATACCGATCAGAGACACTGAAAATTCGTGCGAAATTTTTGATGGATCCAAAATGTCCTTAGTACAAGGAAAATTCCAATTTTTTACATCATTTCGTTTTCTTTTATTTATATATTTATTTCTTCTTAATCGAGCAATCGTATTCCACAAAAATGGTCTTTCGATATTTATTTTACATACATGATATAAAGTTTTGTCTTTATTAGTTTAGTTATTTATTAATTTATCTCAAATATGAGCTCGTCGTATCCTTTAAAAAATATATCTTTGAAGTATTTCCATTTATTTCACGTGATTATCGTAAACAAATATTTTATCTTCCTTTCAGTAATTCGTCTTAACTCTCTCGATTCTTCATATACCCGTAGGATTATCATATCGTTCAAAGATTTATTTCTATTTTCTAACTATTTTCTTTCTTCTTTTTAAATTATCTTTCGTCGATTATCATACATTTTTCATACAAGTAGAGAGAAAGAGAGAGAGAGAGAGATAAAGTATACAAAAACTATAAAGTAGAATAAATAAAAGATTACAAACTTTAATCCATCTTATATCATTTTAACTATCACAGTTTTTAACTTATACAACATAATATTATTTCAACTATCACGAATATAAAACTGTGATAGTTTCAGTCAACAGAGATATTTTTCTAACTATCGATAGTTGGAGAAAAATCACTGTTACCCTTGTATTTTATCGTGAGGTCTAAAAACTGAAACTGTCATTTTGCCAAGCCAACATAAATCTCGTTTCGGTCTTGGTATCGATAAAAGATAAATGGTTTTAGACTACTAGAAAATCTCGTTCGCGGAATCGAAGATCCGAGAGGAGTTTGGGGACCACCGAGTTCACACACAATGTATGTTTACGTTTCTCGTGAAAAATCGTTTTCCTAGTTATAGCGCGAGCCGCGTGTGTTAGGCACATGGCGGAAATGGGGTACAATGAAATAGGGACCTACCTCCTCGTCCGTCTACATTCTGACTTCGCATTCAAAAAAATTGGGAGAATAAGAGTAGTAAGCTTTTCCAAGTAACCCGAGATGAAACGTTGAAACGTTTGTGGCCGAATGTGAAACGTTGGGGATCTGTTCGGAGTACGTATTCTTCTTAAAAAAGAAAAAAGGAAAAAAAAAGAAGAAGAGAAAAAAAACGAAGAAGAAAACTAAACTTTTATTGCCAAAGGTCAGAGGTACCCACCATTTTCCACTTTACGATCCATTTATCCCCACCCCTGCTCTCCTCTCTCTTTTATACTCTCTCTCGATCGGTATTCTATAATATTGAAAAAAATCAATGTGTCATGGATTGACTTTACCCTCTAACATATAAGTTTGAGACCTCTTGTGGTGCACTATGGACAAACAGCTGATATAAATGAAAGTTAACCCCTTTAACGTTAGAAAAAGAAGAAGAAAAAGAAGAAGAAAAAAGTTAGAAGGGAGAAAAAAGTAAGAAAAAAGAAAAGTAGTAAGAAAAGGTAGTAGGGGCTTGTAAAAGGATTCGTATACTTTTTTACTTAAAATTAGAAAGAAAAAGAGAAAAAAAAGAGAGAGACAGAGAGAGAAAGAGGGAGAAAGAGAGATTGAGAGAGAGGGTGAGAGAGACCGAATGATTTTATCTAAGAAGTCAAAGGTCTCGACTTAACTGGTTAACAGAAACACATTTTATTGCTTTCTCTCTGTCTGTCTTTCTCACACAGGTACTAATGTAACTAAGATTCTTTTGTATACTCGACTCGTTCGTGTCAATTGAAACTTTAGCCAACTTTTAGGGAAGTCAAAATGCATTCTCCTTCAAATCGGTTAACCGATTTCTCTTCTTTCGCCATTTACTTCATCCCCATCTTAAAGAATATCGGAAAGAGAAAATGTTTAACTGAGATGAATGAGACGAGGTCACCACGAAGATTCAAAATAAGAAAGAGCTTGACGAAATAAATAGGCGTATCGACTTAAACGAATATCCATCAAAAAGGGACAATGTATGGGCGTTGGTTGGAAGTAGAAGAGGGATAGAGAAGAGGTCCACAGAACGTAGGGTATGATGGCAAAGTACGAAGACGTGTTCGCAAATATCGAATAAATGTTGTTGCTGTTGTTATACACTGTATATATATCGCACTAATACGTATGTATATACATGCGTGTACGCGTAGACGTGTATGTATTTGTAGAAATTGGAGAAAATGATCCGAGAAAACGTACTGAGTTCGTACTTTGGTTATGGTCGTGTGGAGTCGAGGTCACAAATCTATTACAATGATTTCTCTTTAACTTACTCTACGCATTTCAAGATAGATGAAGAAGGACGAAGGAAAAAAAAAGAAAAAGAAAGAAGAAAAAAATAGAAAAAGAAGAGAAAAGTATGGCGCGCGCTCTTTTTTCCCTCTCTCTCTCTCTCTCTCTCTGTCTCTCTCTCTCTCTTTCTCTCTCACTCACTCATTCTGAGGGTTCTGCTCTAAATCGACTTAAATGCCAAACAAATAACATCGTGGGTTCCGCTTCAACGAAGAACTTCGAAATCGCCATAAGAGGGAGAAAGATTGATACTTCGACCTTTCTTCACGCTCGCTCTTTTCTCATTTTTTCGAATTTTTTGAACGGCTATTGTTGAAATTGATCTTCGAGTTGATGCGATTAAAGTAAGAAGAAATTATGATCGATGTAGTTATTTTAAATTTAGATCGGGTGTAAACAGTCGAGGATAAAAAAGGGAAGAAAAAGAAAAAAAAAGAAAAATAATCTCGGCGTGTAGTTTCGGTTGTAAGTAGACGATGTAGTGATGAGATCTCATAAGAAAAATAAATGCTTCAGTATTTTTCAGTAATCTTTTTCTTGATTCGAAGTTTTCTTCGCATAGTCTTGAAATAATATTGATTTAAATAAAGTGTTTAAAATAAGAAGGAATTAGGATCGCTTACTTTAGATTTATTGGTTAAATTAATGATTAGTTTTATTGGTTATAATATCAAATGTAAAAACAACAAAAAAAGAAACAAAAAGAAAAGAACGGAATATCATAATGGGTTCCATTTGGCCAATATAGTTAGAGACCCCATAAGAAGTATTAAGGATACTTAAATTTTTCTTCTCGATACGAGCAAGTACTTTGATTACCGTTCAAGAGTTATTATTAATTAAAGTGACTATAATAAAGATATTAGAATTGATCTAGCCGGCTAGTTTAATTTTATTGATAAAATGGTGGGACGTAGGAAAAACTGATGGTTATAAAAAGATCTATGTGGAAAGTCGTTTGGAAGGATCGTACATATTTTTACGACGAATGGTTCAACGAAACGATCCTTAAATTGCTCCATTCTGTATGGATGATATTTCCGTATGGGGAGTTACTCGTAAAACTGGATACAAAAAAAAATAATAACAAGAAAAAAAGGGAAAAAAAATATGAAGAAAAGAAGAAGAAGAAATGAAGAGAGAAAAAGAGAGAAAAAGAGAGAGAAAGAGGAAGAAGAAAAAAACAAGATAAGCAACTGAATGGCGATCTAACGAAGTAATCAAGCTTGGCTCTCGTTTTTCTGAATCAACTTTGATAGATAGATAGATAGATAGATAGATAGATAGATAGATAAAAAGAGAGAAAGAAAGAAAGAAAGAGAAAGAGGGAGAGAGAAAGAAGGTTGTTGTTTTCTCCATCTTTTTTTTTCTCTTTTTTATTCATTTTTATTTCTCTCTCTCTCTCTCTCTCTCTCTCTCTCTCTCTCTCTCTCTCTCTCTTCGTCCTCATTTCGCGTGCTTGACAAACATGACGTGAATAACGAGTATTACTGCACATGAACACGTTGTACGTTCGATTATGTCTTACCCAGTCGACCGATTAATCATGGTCAATGAAAAAAATAGAATGTGCAACAGAGAAAGAGAGAGAGAAAGAGAGAGAGAGAGAGAGAGCATGTCTCTTTAATTACGCCGCCAAGTACTTACTCTCTCAGTCTCGTATTGTATTTAAAACGTTTACACGTTGATTATCGCCGGTTAATTAATTACAAGGTACACGCAACGTCCGAATTAACCGAAGATATTTCGTAGACATAAGGGAACGTAACTCTTACGTTTCTTTTACCGATTAAAGAAGGTAACTTTAAATTATTTTTTTACCTCTTTGATATACACCTACATTTAATTTCGCATTGTAATTAACTCGATAAACATCCGATCGAAAATTTTTTCAATCGATAATAACGCGCACAATAATAAATTTGATCGACGAAATTTTTCCATTACTTCTTTTTTTAATTTCTTTTCCATACGATCGATTTAAAAATCAAACGACAAATACGTCGATATTAAAGTTAGAGAGTGAGAGAGAGAGAGAGAGAGAGAGAATCTGAAATTATTTTTTTTTCTAGAAAATGAATTTAATTTAGTATTGTAATTTACTTGATAAAAGTTCGATCGGAATTTAATGACAATAAATAATGATACATTTTTTTTTCTTTTCTTCTTTTGCATCTTTTCTTTGTTTTTCATATTTGTCTTTTATCATTCACAGGATTCAAAAATCAAACGACAATTATGTAAGTATGGAAAGTATTTAAAATTAAAGAGAGGGAGAGAGCTTTTATCGATCATACGGATCTAAAAATATTTTTACTTCTCCGATATATATATATAGAGTATTTTACATTTTAATTTGCTTAATAAAAATATTCGATATCGAAATTTAACGGTAATGAATAATAATACATTCGATTACAAATTTGTTCGCTTTTTTCTTTTCTTTTCTTTCCTTACCTTATTTTCTTCATTCACTCGATTCAAAAATCAAACGACAAATATGTACACATCGAAAATATTTGTGAAATATGTGAGAGAGAAAGAAAGAAAGAAAGAAAGAAAGAAAGAGAGAGAGAGACAGAGTGAGAAAGAAACAACTTTAGATCAGAGACGAGTAAGCAATCGTTATATCCCGTCGTACGAAAATATTTACTTCTTGTTTTTCACAGTGACAGGAAAGTAAAGTACTGTACTTATAGTTTTAGTATATATAAGTACTTACATATGTATGTATCAACGTATAAGTACCATCTTGTTCGATGACATACGTACGGCTTCCTCAAATTCATATTTTTATTGCCAGCGTGCAATTCTTGGATACCGTTTGCGGAAACAACGAATGTTTCTTTCAAGGTAATAACGTACGAATGTGATGGGCCGATAAATTGAAAGGAGAAAAGAGAGAGAGAGAGAGAGAGAGAGAGAGAGAAAGGAAGAGAAAGAAAAAATGAAGAAAGAAAAAAAAAAGAAATTTAAAAAGCAAGGTAAGTAAGTACTTACAAACAGTTTAGCCCGATCATACTCACGAGATTACCTACGAGCGAATGACGTTCTTTATAAAATATCTATAAATTATCAACGAACCGTCGCAATTTCAAAGAGAAAAAGAAAGACAAAAAATTAAAGAAATACTTGCTACGAGCCTTAACCATCGCGATAAATAACATTATGTTGGAATCGATGAGAAATCAACGTCTATGACGAACGTCTTTATCTCTTCGATTAAGCGATGAACGTGAGGAAGGTTTCATTAAAAAAAAAGAAAAGAAAGAAAAAGAAACGAGAGGTGACATCGGGGATGAAAAGAAGGAAGAAGAAAGAAAATGACTGACACGAGAAGTGTGTATTTCTTTAATTCTTTAATATCAGGGACATATTTAATACGTTTTACATTTTGGTAAATATCTTTGAAGGATACATCCATTTCAATTAATCAAATTTATATTAATTGTTTTCTTTTTTCTTTAATTTGCTTTTCTCCGATTTTGATTGGTTTTAGCAAACGAATATAATATATAATATATTAGAAAATATGTCTTACGATAAGAAGAAGAGTTAAGACGCTGTTAACATCTGATACGTTCCTATCTCGATTATATCTTACATATTACTCGACCATATTGAACAATTATATTTTCAAAAATAAAACGAGGGTCGTTGCCAGATCTTTTCTCTTCTTTTTCGTTCTTTTCTTTTTTCTTTTTTTTTTTCTTACGTTAAAAATAAAGAGACTAAAATAAGGAGAAGAAAGAAAATGAAATAAAAGAAAACGTAAAAAGAAACAAATAAAACATATTGGAAAGAAACCATAACGAATGGCTCGCGATACCTAAATGCAATGCACTCGATTACGTTACGATTTCGATCCGTTAGAATCAGTAGCATAGCTTTGTAATGGTGCAAGGAGGGGGTTGGGGATAAGAGAAGAAGGGGATAATCGAGGAAAGCACACATTCGATACGAGATATCCTGAAATAGTTTCCGTGTAAGCCACAGTAGGGAGTATTCAACCCTCCCTAAACCACCATTGCGATTTTGTGCTCGAGCAAAAGTGATTTTCTATAGCGCATTATATCGATAACATCGGACTAATGCCCTTCGCTTGTTTGCCTCCTTTGCTCTCTCGATTCCCGATACCGATCTTTTTTTTTTTATGGCTACGATTATTGTTATTATTATTATTATTAAGAGGCAAAATATTGGATTAATATATCGTCGTTAACGAGTCGATAATTTTCGACTGAAAGAAACGAGATTCGGATTTAGAAATGTTTTATTGATACTTTTTATTTCCTTTCTTTTCCCTTTTTTTCTTATTTCTTCTTATCGCTTATAGAAAGTTCTTATTAGAAAGATTTAGATGGAATTTTTAATAGCGTTTGATCGATTGAAATATGTTTGATTGATTTTTATTTGTCTTACGTCTGTCTATATATGTTACTGTATATGTTTAATGAACGATCGATAGATCATATACATTTGTTCTATAGAGAATAAAAACGATGTGTGTATATGTTTATATATAAAATTACTTATATATTTTCATTTCCTTCATATATATATTTCATTATATATATATATGATTTGATTCATTTGCTTCATATATAAAAAATAAAAATAAAATTTGTAAAGATTGAAGACGTCGTATACGTATCTTTCTCTCTCTCTCTTTCTCTCTCTCTCTCTTTCTCTCTGTGTATGCCTTTCTGTGTGTATATGTATGTATCTCTCTCTCTCTCTTTCCTTCTCCCTCTCTCTGTGTGTGTATATGTTTGTGTTAGTAGCTCGTTCAGGACGAAACCATTGAACTTATGGTTAGTTGATACATTCGTTCGCGTGCGAGGAGAACCGAGGATGAACTTCCTCGAACTCATTGAATACTGGCTGACTTATGTCCTAAAGCGAGCCTACTAAACCACGAAAAAGGAGCGCGAGGGATCAACGTGCTGCAAAATTAAGAAGAAAATTCGTGAGGATCAGAAAAGGGTAAGATTTAATTCTTCCTACGAGACCTTTCCATTGAATTTCTATTTCGAGCGTGATTCACTCGTATTAATCATACGATACTCTTTTTTTTTGTTTGTTTGTTTGTTTGTTTGGAGTATTTTTCTTTTTCTTTTTCTTTCTTTCTTTCTCTTTTTTTCTTTTTTCTTTTTTTATTAGTACCATTATTCACGATGCTCGTTCTTCTCTAGATCCGTTTGGATCGTTAAAAAACAAAGAGAAAAAAGAAAGAAGGAAATTTATTCCATTATTTTGTGTTTTTTTTCTGTTTCGTGAATTCGTATTCAAAACAAAAAATAATTTGTCTTTTAATTAGTGAGACACTTGGGAAAATAAAATTTATATTTTTTAATTCCACACGATCTTCGTTCATATTTAGTAGATCCGTTTAGATCCCTAAAAAAGAGAGAGAGAGAGAGAGAGAGAGAGAGAGAGAGAGAGAGAGAGAGAGAGAGAAGGATTGTTCGAAAAAGAAGGAAAAGAAAAAGAGAGGATATGTTTGTTAACATACTAATTCGTTCGTTCGTTCCTTTCTTGAAGAATATACGTTCGAACATGCGAGAGAATTTCTATATTTTTTCTTTGTCTTTAATTACTAAGACATTTATAAAGATAAATATTATTATATATTTTAACTTATTTAGACGTTTTAACGATAAATCACGAAGAAGAAGATCGAGTTGGATCTCCTTTCTTTCATTCCTTTCTTTTTCTTTTTTCTTTTCCTTTTCCTTCTTTTTTTATTCGACTCGATCGGTATCCCAACGAAATTATGAAGATGTCCCCATGGATAAACACGTAGCACCTGTATAAGTAAAGCTTTCCCCATATAGTTTCGACGACCGGTGTGCACTTCTTCCAGGGCGTGACTCTGAAAACCACCAGCGTTCAAACAGGCCTAAGAGTGAAAAAGTGAAAAAAAGATTGAAAGAGAGAAAGAGAGAAAGAGAGACTCTAACATATAGATTCGTACAGTCTTCGTGCGTGGACCAGGCCTACCTGACTTATGGGGCCCAAACGTTCGACATTATTTATGACCAAGAGATCCTGAATATATCCAAAAGAACTCTCCTGATCTCTTTGTCCTTAACCTTCCGCGTATTTCCATCATCATCATATCTCTCTCTTTCTCTCTTTTACTTTCTCTCTTTTTTTTTTTTCTTTTAAAATGGATCTACTTAGCGTAAATTTTCTATCACAATAGTCGATAATCGCATCGAACAATATCTTTAAGAAAAATTCTTTCATAGCGATCATGAGGCAATGATTATTTTATGAGGATTTTATGAAGGATGAAAAGAGAAAGCGTTATAGAAAGTAAAAGAGAGAAAGAGAGCAAAAATGGCTTTCGACAGATAATATTTTCACAACTATACGAATTGTTTTCTCTTTTTCTTTTTATTCTTCTTAATAACTCGAGAACTTGGTTAAAGTCTTTGTTCTTATTATTTTTTTTTTTTTTATGTATTCTTATCGTCGTATTTTTGTACCTCTCTCTCTCTCTCTCTCTCTCTCTCTCTCTCTCTCTCTCTTTCTCTCACTTCTTTTTATCGAAAATTTTCAACTAGCAACTGTCGACAATTGAAATAATATTTTGATAAAATTATTTTATTAACGATTCATTTATCTCGTTTTAATAAGACGTAAAAATTTTTTCTAATTTTTCTCTCCTAAATAATTTTACATATTTATAAATACTACTATCTTTCTCTCTCTCTCTCTCTCTCTTCATTTCTCAAAAATTTTTCAATTAGCAAAATAGATCGATCAGTTAAGATTAACATTTTTGTGAAATATTTTTTACAATAATTTAATTATGCGATTTTAACGAAATAGAAACTATCTCAATTTTTGTCTTTATTTTTTCTTTTATCACCCTCTCTCTCTCTCTCTCTCTCTCTCTCTCTCTCCATCTATCTATCTATCTATCTCTATCTACTTACTTCTCTTTAAAAAATTGTCGACGATCGAGAAAAAATTCTTTTTTTATTTTTGTACATTTTTTTATTTTTTTCAAACAAATTACTTTCATATCCAATATCAAATACAATTGTCCCTTGGGAAGAAAAGAGACGAAGTAGAAACAGACAGTGTTATATCCACACGTGAGGTTGAGTATATCGAAGGAAGAATCGTGAGTGGGTTCGCGTAAATTCTTTCGCGCGTGCTGCTTCGTTAACATTGTTCACGCCTACGTGCGAGAAAACGAAACCCCAGGCGGTGCGTTACCGTGTCATCCGGCACGGAGGTTGTCCCGATCGAACGATAAACCGTCGAGCTTTATCATAAAGACAAACGAAATAACCGGATGGTGGTTGGTAATAATTGTACTGGCGATTACTGAATCATTCCAACGAGAACATCCCTAAGAATTGTTTTCGGTTCGTCGTCACTTCTCTCTTTATTTTTTCTCTTTCTCTTTTTTTACTTTTCGTGTTCTTTTTTTCTCCTTATCTCTCGTGAAATAGTATTTCGCACGATCTTTCAATCTTTCTGCATTTCCGCGAACATGTAAGAAAAAAAAAAAAAAAGGGAAATGTTAATATCTTACCCAACGATCGAATAAAGATAAGATTAACTTAGTTCTACGTCTAATTTCTTGTATATTATATACATATATATAATTGTAATAATAATAGAATATATAATATATTAATTATGCAAATACACACACACACATATATATATATATATTGTTTATTAATTAGCAATTAATTAATTATTCATTTACTGTTAATAATAAATCTAAAATGAAATTAATAGTAATAAAGAATGCTAATTAATAAACAATGAAATAAAATAAATCAAAATAATTATAATTACGACACGTCTAACATTTATATTTCCTATACGATAAATATATCTATATATAGAATTAGTCTTAAAAATTCTCGAGCAGACATTCCTTAAGAAATTAGTTATATTCCTAGCGAACATTCGTCCTGGTGTTCATTTGAAAATTCGAGGAATGTCCTCCAGGCGATATAAGCTCTCTACGAAAAGAATCGTAGAAAAGACATTGGTGGCCCTGACCGAGTGAACAAGGATCTCTACAGCAGAATCCCAGAAACGAAGGCTTCCGAAAGAACGACGATGATCTTTTCAGTCCAGGTAGGTATATAACGATCTTGGAGCCTCATCCTCCTACGGAATATAAACTGTTTCTGGGAAGAGAGAGTCGTATATCTTACCGAACGACAATGCCAGAGTCACTCACCCACTCACCCAGTTGGAACCATCTCGATATAGACGCGTTCGTCGTAATCTGCTGTTAAGAGAGAAAAAGAGAAAAAGAGTGAGTGAGAGAGAGAGAGAAAGAGAGGACCGATCCAAATAGGAATGAAAAAGAGAAAGATAGAGATGAAACGATGGGTTATAAGTATCGTTTTCAATTTCGCGATTGACGTTCGAATTTTATTTTCTTTCATCCAGGATATAGAAATCTAGATCGATTCGTGAACACCGACATAAAGATTGGATTTTGAATTCGTCATTCTTGAGGATTATGAAATTTTGTAATAAAGAAAGAAAGACATATGTTTTCTTTTTGATATATCATAGAGTATCTCAAGTGGTGATAAATTTAACACGGAGAATGATATTCTTGTTTAGAATTAGTTAAAGATCTCATTGTCGATTCAAAAACACCGAGAAAGTTAAATTTCAAGTTTGTTGGCTGTAGAAGATTGATGAAATTATTTGAAAAAACAAGAGAAAGAAACTTTTTTTTCTGATACATCACAGAAATCTCAACTGGTAATAAATTTATTTAGAAAAACTACTTAAGAATTATTTAAAGTCTCCTCGTTGATTCAAAAACGACAAGGTGATCAGATTGTTAAATTTTAAATTCATAATCCTCAATAATTATACAATATATATATCGAAAAAATTCGATAAAAAATATATCTGAGAAATATATATTCTGAAATCGAACGCAAAATATAATTTAATACCAACTAAACGTCAATAATATCAGATTTCTAATTTATTATTATTTGAAATCAATCGTACTTAACAAAAACGTTATTCCATTGATTCCCACGAACACCGTAAGAATCGGATTTCAAATTTTCAATTTGTCAAATATTACAAAATTCCTTAAGGCCTATTTTACTTGAAATAATATCTAAAAGTTGTTAGGTACATCTAAATCTATCATTGAATAAATCATTATTCTTTTTCACTACATCCTTCGCAATTTAGTAGATTCACGTTTAGAAGAAAGAAAAAAAGAATTGAAATAAATAGAAGTCAACGAAAAGAAGGTGTCGCAGAAAGAGTCTGGTGAAAACACACAAACACAAACCAACATACGAACGAATATACAAACGTACACACATATCCCATGGTGTAGTAAATTTACTCGCGGCATCAGGAATGACTGGTCGAACTTCCTGGCATTTTATCTGGTAGTAACTATCTTGTCGCAGGGCATTAGTATACCAGCGAGTCATCGGTGACAGATCCCTATCGAGGATGCAGGAGACACGCCGTCTCAGAGTCGAACTCGTTTTCTTGGGTCACACCTATTCGAGATTTCTCTCTCTCTCTCTCTCTCTCTCTCTCTCTCTCTCTCTCTCTCTGTCTCTTTCTGTCTCTTTCTCTCTCTCTCTCGTTTGTACATGCAAACCTCTTCATTGGCCCTTCATTGGTATCGATCATAGTTAAGCTTTTTTTCTTAAAATCTCACCTAATACTTAAATATACGCAGAGGAAAACTGACGATCTCCCTTTGGAGACTTCAGGTTAAATCATAAAACCCAATCACCGGATATTTACATAATTCCATTATTCTCAACTAATACTCCTTACATTCGTATAATTTTCTTATCTTATTCTATTGATCAAAGAAGAAAAAAGAAAATGGAAAAGAGAAGAAAAGAAAAGAAAAAAAAGGATATAGGATATTTTTTCTTCTTCGTATACCGATATCGATTAAATGTAGAACGTATTGAAATTTTGAAATAGAAATGAAAAAAGAAAGAAAAACGGAAAGAAATAAAATGCAGACCATCGTTTTCACGAATTATTCTCTGTCTGATAAAAACGAACTTAAAAAATAGTTCTAGATAAATATATTTTGACATATCGATCTGATCTCGCGTCTGATCATTGATCAGAATTACATTTAACGCTTTGATGTCACTTCGCGTGATGATGATCTAATGATAGTCTTTTTACAAACAAAAGATAAAAACAATTGACACGATAATAATACGTCTTTCTTTAAATAAGACATAGAATAAGTAAAAAAAAAAAAAAAAGAAAAAAGAAAAATAGGAAAATCCAGCTTTTCCAACGTTGATAAAGGATCGATTAGTTCTATATTTAAAAACAAAGAAAAAAAGGAAAAAGAACAGAACAAAAACGAAAAAAAAATACAACACCTCAGTATACCACCCGTCTCCAACGAAAAAAAGAAAAAGAAAACATTTTACTCAACCCCGACGAAAACAAAATCAACATTCATCAGAGATTATCAAATTAAAAAACAACAAACGACCTAAGAAATCACCGTCGAATAGAATTATCAAAGTTCATCGAAGCTTCGAAAGATTTAATTCGTCGCACGTTAAAAGACAACAAATTTTCAAACCGACAATTACCACTTACGATCGAATTATTACTTTAAATACTTTGCAACGATCATTCCCAAAAATTCCAATCGCCAGTAACAGTCAAGTGTTTAATAGTAAAATAAAATATATTCCACTCGTGATGAGCTAAACCCGCTATCGTTAATCGATGTCATTTGTTGCGCACTCTGTTCTATTTCTAAAGGGAGGGTGTGATTACGTCGTTGCACACACGTGAATATTGGAAGGGTGGGTAGATAGATAGAGATAGATAGATACGTAGATAGGTAGATAGATAGGTAGGTAGGTAGGTAGGTAGATAAAAAAAAAGCAGAAAAAAAGAAAAAAAAAGAAGAAGAGAAGGAGAACGAGGAGAGAGAAAGAGAGAGAGAGAGAGAGAGAGAGAGAGAGAGGACGAAGATAATACGATCGGAAGAACGATCTTAATGATCCTCAGGGGCCAATCGTATCTCCGAGGCGTCTGAAACGGGGCCCCGGCAGCAAAGCCGTGTTTCAATGGAATAATTAGATGATTATCTTTTATTTATCCGCGCGGCTTTGATCAGCCGGCCCTCTGGCCGCATAAAAGGACGCCATTTGCAATTATCCAAGAGGAAGAGGAGAAGGAGAAGGAGAAGGAAAAGGAGGAAGAGAAGTTGCTGGAAGAGGAGAAAGAGGAGGGAGGAAACGTATCGTTTCGGAAGAATGATACCTCTATTATAATCAAAGCCACCCATAGCGACAGATCTCCCTTATAGTTGATAGGGAAAGGAAGCACGTGTTATGTTTTCTATTCGGTTTTTTTTTTCTCCTTTTTTATTTTCTTTTTATTTTTATTTCTGTCTCCCTTTCTCTCTTTCTTTCTCTCTCTCTCTCTCTCTCTCTCTCTCTCTCTCTCTTTCTCTATGTATATATGTATGTATATATTTTTCTCTTTTTCTTTCTCTCTTTTTCTGTCTTTTTTGCTCGTTTTAACTTCGTCAAGATCAATGAACGCGATATTGGAGAAGTATAATAAACGTATATAGAGAATCATGTTCGTAGCGTGAAAGCGCGAAGATTAGAAATCTAATCGTTTCTTGCTATTAGGTAGATCTTTTTTCTGGTTTTTTTTTCAATATATATTTTTTTTTCTTCTCCTTTTTCTTTTTCTCTTTCCGGAATCAATCGATCGATTAGCATTTACGTAAAATTTATATACGTATGTATATATCTATTGCAATGATCGTTAAAGGAAACGGGGTAGGTTAGAGTTGACTATTTTCGATTTCTAAAATCGTTGGCTTTCACTAATTTCTAATTCTCGATTTCCTCGTCCTTTTTTCTTACGTTGAAGCGTAGAATTATCTCTGGTTACGTTAATTGGATACACACTGTTTAGATAAAAGTAAATAGTCGACTATAGCGAAATCTAATAGCAAAGATCCAGCTGTTCGTTAGTTTGTCGTTCGAAGAAAAAGGAAAAAGCAAGAAAGAAAGAATGAAAGAAAGAAAAAGAAGGAAAGAATCCTGTTTAACTCTATACGGGAAACGTCTAAATCAGCCCGGTGGTTTAGAGCAGTTGCCAGTTGCTCTATTATATGGCTGTTAGCTCGAGAAATTGAGAGCCTTTTTGGGTTCGTAATATTCATTCTTTCGTGAATTCAGTGTGGTCCAAATTCAACGTGGTACGAAGAACTCATGAAAAAGATTCCTGCCGTGTTTGTTGGCTTTTGCTTTTCTATCACAAATGTCTAACGAATCGATTGAAATAACGTTGATATAGTTATTTGAATTTCGTTGATCATTTTATAAGCGAGTACGAACACTTTCTTTTCATTTGTTTTTTATTTTGTTTTATTTAATTTTTTCTTCTATTCTTAAGATATATATAAAATCGAATAAGTTTTTATTACATCTTGTCGATTTGTAATAAAAATTAGAAAAGAAAAGGAATAAGAAATAAAATAGTAATGATAATTATAAAAATCTACGAATAATGATGTTTCAAAATAATTAGAGATATGTTATAGAACAATCAATAATTCGTATTATTTTATATTTAATTAAATATTTGTCAAAGAAAATATCGACATTATTTATTGGTTTCTAATATATAGTAGATATAGTAGGATTACAACAGAATAGCGGAGTATTAGCAAATAACAATAATATAGAGATTTAATTTTTAGTAAAACGAAAAAAAAGAAAAAATATAACAGTGTTCACTTAGATATATAAAATAATAATAATAAAGAAATCTTGTCATTACACATAGTGTCAATCGAAGAACATAGCATAGTATTCCTCACGATTTAGTACAGTACAGTACTGTGTTACATTGGCCTAATTCCAAAAAAAAAGAAATAAAAAATACTATTATTCTTTCATTTAGATATTAAAATAATACAAAGTCCGATACAATGCTTTAATAAAAATAAAATTCTTTCGATTATAATTCGATATCCATTATATACATCCATAGACATATATATAAAGAAAAATCAAAAATATTTGAAAAGCATTAGGAATGAAGATATTAAACGAAATTAACTTAGATTTAAGACATCTGGACAGAAGAATTCTTTCACATGCTATAGTATGCCTGGTTACCTGAATATCGCCATTGATGTAAAAAATAAAGAAAAAAAATAAAGAAAAATAGCACGGGTCAGCAAAGTCAGAACGAGGAGATTTCTCTCGTTCGAAGGAGGTTCGCCATTAAATTCGACAATGACGGTGAGAAGAAAAAAGAAAACGAAGAGAAAAAAAAAATAATAAATAAAGAATTCACGGGACGTCGTGGAGTCATTGTAGTCATCGTGAAAATGTGCGAAAGTGAAAACTTTGTCCAGCCTTTAAACTGACTGAGAAGAAGAATCGAAGCCACCCAGGATATGTCAAGGTAACAATGATAAACGTAAAAGAATAATCGGTGCAAACCCTCCTTCCCCTTCCTCCTTCCATCCCCTCTCACTCTATCTCTCTCCTACCACCGATAGAATGATCTTTAATGGCTCCTTGACAACAAATAGGAAAAAGTATTTCCTTTGATAGTTCACGTTGTTAAAGGAAACTATTTTCTGAGGAATATGCGTTAAGGAATATTCAAAGATGCTGAGAAATTGTTAAGAATGAATTGAATAGAAAAGTTTGAGGACCCACCGCTGCGTCTGCATCTACATTCCTTCTTTTTCTATCCTGACGTCTGCATTTGCAACGCAAAATATCGAACAATTTGTGCGTCCCTATCTGTTTGTAATCGTGTACTTAGGTATAAAAAAAAGAAAAAAAAAGAAAAAAAAATAGAAAGAAAGTGGAAGAAGAAAGAAAGAAGAAGAGGAAAAAAAACAAACAAGAAAAAGAAACTTCTAGTGAACTCTTTTACTGGTAGTAGGTACTTACCTATCTATATACCTACCTACCTACCTACCTACCTACCTACCTACCTATCTATCTATCTACCTACCTATTAGTTTGAACCTAAAAAATGTGATCTATGTTCTAAAAAAAAAGAAAGAAAAAAGAAAGAAAAAAAAGAGAAAGAAGAGTTAAAAGTCAGAGCATTCTCTGAGAAAGAGCCAAAAGATGAAAAGAAAAGAAGAGTAGAAGGTGATCGAAGAAAGGGATGAGAAAACGAAAGAAGAGAGACAAAAAAGTAAAAAAGAAAAGAAAATAGAAGAAAACAAAGCAAAAAAGGGGGAAAAGAAAAAAAAAGAAAAAAAAAACAGAAACCAAGACATATTTCGCATTGAGATGGATTTCCATCTCCAAAACTGGCGCGAGATCGTAAATCACAGTGTAAGGGAAATCCAACGAAACCACTACTGGCTATAAAAAGTTTATGGTGTTTGGCTGTTACGATCTTTGACGAGATATGAGAAGAGAAGAAAGAGATAGAGAGAGAGAGAGAGAGAGAGAGAGAGAATTAGATAGATAGAAAAAGAAAAACAAAAAAAATAAGAAACAGAGAAAAAGACAAAGAAAACATATGCACCGCCGTATATCTTTCGCGGAAGTGAAATCTGATGCGTGTGTACACCCCCACCCCCTCCCCTACGACCTCCTACCCTCGATTCTATCCCCTTACTCCCTTTTTTGCAAACGAAAGATGAAGGGTGGTCAACGAGAGTACACAACCCCCGAAAATATATGATGCATGCGTGTTATGGTTAAATAGAGAAAGAAAAAAAACGAAGATTGAGTAGGAAAAAAAGGGGAGAAGAAAAAAAAAGGGAAGTAGAAACTGACTTTTGGTCCAGTGTTCCAGCACAATGTTTGGTCGTTCAGCCATTGTTCGATTACCCGTAACCTCGAACGAGTCATTTCAAAATGCAAAGAGTCATTACTTTCGAGACCTTGAAATACGAATTATTACTGAAATTACTGTGATTTATTATCCCTCCCTTATATCCACCCTTATTTCTTTACTCAAATTCCGACGCCACTCTTCTTCGAGAAATTTCAGGAAAGAGATTCCTACGGTGCTAGGGATGGGTCTTTTTTTCTTTTCTTTTTTTTTATTTTTTTTTTTTTCTTTTTTTTTTATCGTGAAAGAGGGAGAGAGAGAGAAAGAAAGATTTTTTCTTTACTTCTTTCTTTAATCTCTTTAGTCTCTTCGTATAATATATTACGTTACTACTCGCTTCTAATTTCGTATCATTCGTATTGGTTTATTACTTAGATGATTAGATGAAAAGTTTGATTTAATTACCTTACTAATAATTTTTCTTTTTTTTTTACAATCGACATCAAGTTCACTCGGATAATTCGACGAAAGTTTTAATCAATCGTTAAAACGTACAATATATATATATATATATATATATATATATATATATATATATATACATATATAATATTTATCAATGTAGAATTCAAATCAAAGTTCACGTTACGATTATAAGTAGATATCATTAGAGTTATCATATTTTACGATAGTTACTTTCTTTTTTCCATTGCCTTTCTTCCTTTCGTCCATTCGAGTAGGTAATTAACTCGTATATCTCGATTTTCTCATTCTCGATCTCAAACGAGATCTCGTTTTGTTCAAGTCGACGAAGGTGTAGATAGAAAAAGAGTAGTATATAGGGAAGTAAGGCGGTACCTGTACCGAGAGTGTCATGGTGTCGCGTACAAGACTTGTACGTGACCTGCGTCAATGCGTCAGGAGAAAAAAACGCGCTCGAAGGCACGCACGTTCGACGTAAATTCTTCACGCGGTCGCGAGAACGCGCCTCGTAAATCGTTAGCAACATGCGGCGAATCGTTTCTCTCTCTCTCTCTCTCTCTCTCTTTCATTCACTCATCCTCCTTCTATCTATTTTTTTTTTTATATTTTTTTTCTTCTTCTTCCTCTCCTTCGTCTCTCTCTCTCTCTCTCTCTCTCTCTCTCTTCTTCTTCTTCTTCTTCTTCTTCTTTCTTTTCCTCCTCTCGTTGCTTCGGTGTGCGCTGCTTCGAATAAGGAGATAAATTTACGTCGTTCGCCGCGAAGAAAAATGGCGCCTATCGGACAATGATCGTACTCTTCTTCTCCTTCGTCCTTTTTTTTCTCCCCACATTCTCCTTTTTCTTGTTTTCTTTTACTTTTTCTTCCTTTTTCGTTTCGTTCTTTTTTCTCTTTTTTTCGTATTATTACTTTCGTACCATTTGAATTTCACACACAATTTTTTTTCCCCGTAGATACGTATCTATGTATGCATGTTACTTCGATCGACGCGAGACGACGATAATCGTATTCATTTTTCTCTTTCTTTCTTACTCTCTCTTCTCTCTTTTTTTTTTCTTTTTAATCATTATCATTTTTAAATTTCAAGCTACGCAATTTTTATTATTTTGTATCATTATTTTGATCGACGCGATTATGATTGTCGTATAGAAAATTCTTTTCATTTATTATTATTTCTAATATTTATTTGAAATTGCACGATTTTTCTTCGTAGTTCATTAATTTTTTATGTTTTCTTTTTTTTTCTTTCTGTTTGTTCTTAATTTTATCTTTAACGAAGAAAAAGGTTCATCATTTTTCTTTGGTTCCTTTTAAGAATGTTCGATTCTTTTCATACAACAATTCGATTGTTTTCGATAATTATTATATACTGTCACCGTTTTACGTGGGATCGAAATACTATTCGCTATTATTAGATCCCGATGAAAAGAGTTCTCGATGAAGGTTTACCGGAACGATGCAGCAGTGTCATCACAGGATCGTTAACTCGACTCAGTCAGTCACGAATGAACTTTTAAAATCGACCACACCTTTGTCGGATAGTTCGAATCAGCCAATCGTTGCTCCTTTCTCTCTCTCTCTCTCTCTCTCTCTTTCTCTCTTCCTCTCTATACTACTCACTCCCTCGTATAATATTTCTTTCTTTCATTTTTTAATGAACGTCAAAACGTCGACAAAAGAGTAAAATTTTTCATCGAAATCAATTTTTCTCTATGACATAAATGCCACAACATAATTAAAAATATTAAGTAAGCGAATGAAATTTATTCGATATTTATATATATATATATATACACCCAATATCCTTGATATTCTTAATTCATAAAAAATCATTTTCAGAAAATGAATGAAGTATTTATTACACTTCGATAATCGAGATATTTTCTAAACAAAAATCAAATTATATATATACGTAACGATATATACCTATATACACACACACACACACATATCTTTCTCTCTGACGATCTCTCGATCGATCGATCGATCGAAGAAAATGGCGATAGAAGAAACGAGCGGGTGCAACGAGAACGGCAGCAACAGCAGCATCGAGCTCAGAGACGGGTACCACACCGGCACGTCGTCGTTGCACCGGCTAAATCATTAGACGCTCGAAAGCACGTGCCCCCCGCGGTTTCGAGCATTAGTTCATCTGTCTCTGGTTCGCTTCGCAGCCGTCCTCCTCCTCTATGGAGGAACCTTGCTATATCCCTCTTTGCCCCCTTTCCTATCTCTTTCTCTCTCCTCTTATTTTTTATCTCTCTCTCTCTCTCTCTCTATTTCTTATTATTCTATTTTTGTCTGTCTCTCTCTCTCTCTCTCTCTCTCTCTCTCTCTCTCTCTCTCTTACTCTTACTCTACTTCGTTTTTTATTTCTCTCTCTCTCTCTATTTTTCTTTCTCTCTCTTTCTCTATCTATCTCTCTGTCTCTTTTTCAGTCGATGCAACGTCGGTCGGTTTTGGGTCTCTCTCTCTCTCTCTCTCTCTCTCTCTCTTTCTCTCTCTCTCTCTCTCTTTCTTTCTCTCGCGCGCGCGCGTGTAATATATGAATCCCACGCATCGAAAGCCGTGGCACCACGGGATACACCGAACGACATGTGTTCCTCTCCTCTCGTTTCATCTACCTTCTCTTTCTCTCTTTCTCTCTCTCTCTCTCTCTCTCTATTTCTTTATTTCTTTCTTCCTTTCTTTCTTTCTTTCTCACTCCTTCTCTCTTTCGATCTCTTTTCGTCTTTCTCGAGATTCAAACTTCGTTTTACTCTATCTCCATTTCTCTCTCTCTCTCTCTCTCTCTCTCTGTCTCTGTCTCTGTCTCACTTTAGTTCGTTCATTCCTTCTTCCGAACCCTCGTTCTCCCTATATCTCCCTTACCCTTCCCCCCGGACACTTTTTATTCCGTTTCATGGGTGTCGTTTTGAAAATTGGCGCCCTGACCAGACAGAGAAACCGGTGCTCGAACGCTCGCGTATGCCAGTTTCGAGATTTAGAACGGTCTTTCTTGTTACTTATCGAGATCGATAAAACGATCGTACGTCTTATTATTTCTTTCTGATCGATCATATCTTTTTCTTTTCTTTTCTTTTCTTTTCTTTTCTTTTTCTCTCTTTTTTTTTCGTCATCGTCGTCGTAGTTGTTGTTGGTGTTGTTGCGGTTGTGTTGTTGTTATTGTAGGTAATAAATAAGAATTAGAAAGTTTGTAGATGATCTTTTAAATCTCATTCGTTACCAAGTCATGAGTAGGAAAAATTAAAGAAAGAGAAAGAGAGAGACGATGAATGTACGATTGAATAGAAAAGCCTTAGGCGATTAAAAAAGTGTTATGATTGATATCGCCAAATGACACAGAACGTCATTCGAATATATAATTTCCATTTCTACTTCGTTAACAAAATAAAATAACATTGAGAGACGGTGAAACAGAAATGAAAGAGCATTTGGTCGATTCGTCGATTAGTTTTACCTGCCAGAAGGATAATAGAAAATGCGAACAATGCTTTCCTCCATTTTGAAATTTTAAGGCGAATAGAAAACTTTCTGTCCATCTCGTTTCAGCAATTTCCTTATACTTTTAAACTGAGAATATTTGCGAGAAATATCGCGTCACGCTCTTCAAAGTTTTTCTATTATTCTAGAAGTAGAAAACGAAGCGAAAGTGGAGAGAATGAAAATAAATATAAATTAAAAAATAAAAGAAAAAGAAACAAGGGGAAAAGAGAAAGAGAAAGAGAACTAACTGGCTTACGTGCGAGTCGATATCACGGCGGGAAATTCAAAGAAAACGAATCGATCCATCCTCGAAATTTTGTCACTAAGATTTCTTATCGTTTCGTTCTATTCTAAAAAAAAAAGAAGAAGAAGAAGAAAAAATGAAAAAAACAATAAAAATAGAGAAATACAGAAATAAAAATGAGAAAAAAACGAGAAAAAGGAAAGCCTTGAAGAAGAAAAAGATTGAAAGTCATTTGCGTCGTGACCTATCAGTCTATCTTCGAAATTTCGTACAAGGTCTCTTATCGTTTTGTTCCGTTCTAAAAAGAAATGAAATAAAAAAGAGAAAAAAACAGAAGAAAGAGAAGAAAGAAACGAAAAGAAAAGAAGAAAACCTTGAAATAAGAATTGACTCGCTTACGTCGAGTCGATACTTGGCCACCCATCGTTTTGTTCTACCCGAAGGGAAAAAAGCAAAAGGGCAATGGGAAAGAAAGAATAAAAATAAAATGAAAATAATTGTCTCGTTCATTATCAATTTGATAATTATGGCAGAAAATTCAAAGGAATTCGTACAATGCATTTTCAAAATTTTGTTTTCGCGTGAACGAACAAACCAAAAAAAAAAGAACATGAGAGAAAAAAGAAAAAGGGAAAGACAGAGAAAGAAAGAGAGAAGGAGAGAAAGAGAAATAAAGAAAAGAAAAGAAACATAAATGGATATCGTGTACTCGTAAGACACGCGACCCAAGTAATCCTATTCTTTGTGTGTTAAAGTAAACACACAACATTAGAAAGAAGAAAAACCACTGTCATAACCAATGGAAACCGAAAAGTGAAACCGACATGTGATGGTTAGGAACCTTTCTACCATCCATTTGATGTTTCTCTTTTGGTACGAGTATCTATGTAACAAATGTTAGGCGATATAAAATAATAAGCCCATTAGTCACGGGGTCACGTTGGATGTTCCGTCACACAGAGGGTTGTGACTACTCTAGGACAGAATATACTTCGTGGGATCATGTCTCTCTCTCTCTCTCTCTCTATTTCTCTCAGCACACACACGCACACACTACTCTCTGTCTCTTTCCATCTCTCATCCCTTCTTTTCTTTTTCTCAGCATCTTCGTACACCTCTTTCGGCCGGTCCAGCTCGGCATTCACGTAAGGATTTATGGCGAGTCCTCTCATTCATAAAAATATTATTCAAATTTAAAAGTCTAGACGCGGCGTGTGATATTCGAAATACGAATACGAGAGGCAAGAGGTAGGAAGGAGGAGAAGGATCAGGGAAAAGGTTCGGGTAGATTCGAAAAATTCTATCCTCACACAACGCTACATACACAACTCTACCCCTCTCCTTGTCTACTCTTAGTCCTCATCGACGATCCTTATCTCGTTCATTGATAACTCCCTTCGCTATATATCTCTGTCACTTACTTAACTTAGACCGTTTTCGTCGACGCTCGTTTCGTCGGTCAAGAATATCATTTCTTTATTTTCGTTTTTATTTTCTTCCTCTCTCTCTCTCTCTCTCTCTCTCTCTCGTTCTCTGTGCCACTGGAGAGAGCGAAGCTGGGATTAAAGGATCGAAGGTGTGGCGCGTGCAGGCACGCACAGGATCCTATCTCTCTCTCTCTTTCTCTCTCTGTCTTTCTTGCTTTCGGTGGATCACCTTTCGCTTCACCCTCTACCTCTCTCCTTCAGATTTTATGAATCGTTCGATGGCCGCCCGCTATCTTTGAGCCCGATCGAAGATAACTCCTTTTAGATTATTATTGTCCTTTTGCAAATCTTTCTTTGCATAGTCATAGATTTTTTCTACAACGCTAAAATACGCTTTCTTCTTCTTCTTCTTCTTCTTCTTATTATTATTATTATTATAATTATCGTTATTATCATTATATATTTTTATATAATCCTAATCCGTAAGAATAGAAAGGGATTTATTTATAATTCCTAATAACTTTTCGTATCGCTTAGACAGTAATAACATTTTATTTCGTTTCATATCGTTTCGTTTAACTCTCGTATCATCTTTAACTATATCAAATACATACCTACGTTATGTAAATGGTAAATATTCTTTTGATCTTATTTTTTATTTGCTCTTATTTTTATTTTATTTCTTCTCCTTTTTTTTATCAAAAGTAACAGCTTCATCCTTTCCTTACATTTATTTTTAATATAATACATAAAGCCGTTCCATTCGCTCGGTCAAGTTATCGACGATGTCTCCTTTTATTACCGGACCAGAGACTACAGGAGTCCCCCACCCCAATCCCACCCTTTCCTTCTCTTCCTCCTTCTGATATCCCTAAGTTCCCGTCGGCACGACGTTGTATTTCGCGCGAGATTATTTACCGCGTATAACTGAGGACGCGATGCGAGATCATCTCGCGAGATACGGGATAATCGGGTAAGGATGGGACGAGATGGGATGGGATAAACAGAAGAGTGGGGAGGGAGATAAGGGGTTGAGGGATCCCGCGCGAAAAAATTATGAACCGCTGGTAATAAAAGAACTAACCGAGAAGCAACCGAAAATGCATTCGCTGGTTAAAAACATACAATATAAATGCATATACAGAATCGAAATCGAAAAATAGCATATCGTTCCATGATCCATTTCTTATTTAATTCCTACTCGATAACGTTTACCGAAATTAATTTTCTATAGATAAATTAATCGAAGAAGAAGAGGAACGAGAAAAGCAGAGAGAAAAAAAAAATCGAATCGAAGGTATATTATCTGTTCTTGTTTCTTCTTCTTTTTCTTTTTTTTTTTTTTTTAGTGACCAACGAAGAAGGAAAACAAATTTTTCTCTGGGAAGACAATTACATACGTGCGTAGGAAAGTAAAAAAGAAAAATGTCTTTTCTTGATTGTTCCAAGTCGTGAATTAGTCAAATATTTTTGTCGAAAATTTGTTAGAGACATCGGTGAGTAGTGGCCTTTTGAAAATAACTTTTTTCCGACGTATGGAAAGGCAGAAAAAAAAGAAAAAAGGAGAAAAAAGAAAATAAAAATATTTGACGGGAACGAAGTTCGAGATATGAGAAAGAGAGAGACAGACAGACAGACAGATAGACAGATAAACAGAGAGAGAAAAAGAGAGAGAGAGAGAGAGAGTGAATTTGTAAGTAAAAGAAAAACATCGAAAGTTAATAGTGAGAGTAGAAGAAAGCGAAACGAGAAACGGGGGTGAGAGGGGGTGAAAATGAGAGTGTATGCGAGTGAGAGAGAGAAGGAGAGAGTGAGAGAGAGAGAGAGAGAGAGAGAGACGGTTAACTCTCTGGACGATATCATGTTGAGCGAGCGTGTGCGATCTCTTGTGTAAAACCCCACGGGTCACTAACTAAACCAATGAAGCCGTACCGAGATTAAATAATTCATGCTGAGAGTGTAATCCGCAAATTTGTTTGGGATTACGAGTGTGCTCCGCTTTTGCACCACGTGCGGTCAAACAATGGCTATCTCTCGACTACTCTTTGCCCTCTTTCACCCTTTCTTTTCTTTTACTCTCTCTCTCTCTCTCTCTTTCTCTTACTATCTTTATCTATCTATCTGTCTCATTCTTCTTTTAATCTTTCAGCCATTGAAGAACGTAGTCAATTTTCTTCTCAAATTTCTCATTTCTCGTTTCATTCGAAAGGAAAAGAAAAAAGAAAAATATATACATGTGTATATGTATATGTACACGTATATGTATGTATGTATATATGTATATGAAAAAAAAATTTTTTTAAATAGGATGGTCGATAATTTTTTTTCCCATTCGCAATCCAAACACAAATCTTTTTAAATCTTTAATTTCTTTTAGTTTTCTTATTGAATCGATCGATTATTCATCGATCATCGTTAATCGATATTAATAAATATAAATACATGTACAATCGTATATATCGTATCGTAAAGAAACTTAAGAATCCCTTTAAAGGTATAACAAGACCACGAATGATTTGTACGCATGTTTGCTGGTCACGTCACACGAGAGATAGGGTCCTACGCTCAAGGGACCGGTCCTTTTTTCTTTTCCCTTTCTTTTTTTTGTCGTTTTTAATCAGAATTGTTCGAACTTCGTGAACTCGTACGATGTAAGTAACTTGCTCCTGCTTCCGAAATTAACGATAACAAAATTGTCGTCGAAGAGAAAATAAGGAAATAAACTCGATCGTTCACCTTTACGAATCATTATCAAAAAGTTTTACTTCTAATCGACTTTAATAATTTTCTCGATCGATCGACGATACAATCATTCTTTATGAAATAATATAAAAAAGAAAAGGAATAATAGTATCCAAATAAATAAACAGAAAAATAAAATACAGACGATAACGAAATATAATAGATAATAAAATACAAATAGAAAATAATCGAATTAATTTATTTTCAATATAATCAATCTTAATTATCATGAAAAATATGTTTCATTTGCAATCGATAAATAGAAGATATCTACATACATACATACATACATACATACATACATACATACATACATACATACATACACACATACATACATGTATACATACATACGTATAATAATTGACACGAAGAAAACGATTTTTGAGGTCGTTAGTCCTAACGTTTTAGTTGATAAGAAAGAGAGTGAGAGAAAGACAGAAAGAGAAAGAGAGAGAGAGAGAGAGAGATGAAATAACAAAAAAGAAAGAAAGAGAGAGAGAAAAAGATCTTGCAAACGTGGCACGTGGGGGGTAGACCGGACGACATACGGAGAACACCGTGTCCCACATCCATCCGCACGCATACCCTCTCCTTGTCACCGGGTGCCCCCATTGGTCCTCTCTTCGATGGATAAAAGCTAGATGGGGGGTCCGTAGCTCCCTTCCTTTATTCGAAAGCCGTCCTGGGAGGGCAGCACGGGGGAGAGCTCGTACCACAGACTGAGAACGGAAACACGAGTGCTAAACGCGTAATGATCGCTAAACGAAACCACCCTGACTTTTTCGAGTCAGCTTCTACCGATCTACGTATCTTCAGAATCCATCGTATTTTGATATTCCTTTCAGTGGGGGTGATCTTATAACAAGATGGCTCTTTTTGTCCGATCACTCGATACTTACTCGTATCGAATTCGAGTAATATCGAGTACACGGTTGGTTTCCTTCGATACATTTTCTTTCTTTCTTTCTTTTTTTCTTCTCTTCTTTTTTGTCTTTTTCTTTCTTTCGTGCATTTTTTTTTTTTTATATTTTCACTCGAATCATTAAGATCGGAAATTAATCGACGTTTGAATTATAATAATTTTGTAGCTGATTTAGTATCTGATTTCTACGTTTGATCAAATTCGAATAATCGAAGTGATTTTATTTTCTTTCTGTTTTCTCCTTCTTTCTTCTTATGAATTCTTTATCATTTTTCTTATGGATTGAATTATTTAGATTTCCACGAATCGAACGACGATCTAGGAATTTTCTATCACAGCCATTACGATTAAACAATAGATACAAAAACTGACGAAGTCGAGAAGAAAAAGAAAAATAGGATCTATAGATCTATCCTGAATTATAGTACGACATTCGAATCTACTGCAACTTCGTTTGAATGATATTTTCCCGGGCAACGGATTTTGGCCCTTTTTGAACTGTTGATTTTTTCTTCCTATCGTTTTTTTTTTCTTCTTCTGCAAACGAATGGCTTACATTTTTTTTTCTTTTTCTTTTTTTTTAAGCAACCAGGTGGTGCGGCTTTGGTAAAAGGCAGTTGTTTGCGAGCAACCATGTCGAGAGGAGGAGAGTAAAAAAGAGACAGAAAAAGAGAGAAAGACAGACAGAGAGAGAGAGAGAGAGAGAGAGAGAGAGAGAGAGAGTATGTGTGTATGTGTAAGAGAGAGAGAGAGAAAGAGAAACGAAGAAAGCAAAACGAAGGAAAAGGATAAAGAAAAGGAGTAGAGAGACGAAATGATCGACTCGCTGGTAAAATTATAGAGCGCGAAAGCGCGACGTCGATGCCTCCCAGGGCGAGAGGGTATTCATACTCAAGGGAACCCCCGCGAGCAACCGCGACAATGCAATCCTACCTCCCCCCAATCGCGGGGGGTCCTTGCCTACGCTACTGGTCATTCCCTTATTTTTTATTCTTTTTTCTTTTCTTTTTTCTTTTTTGTTTCTTTTTTCTCTCTTTAACGCGTTCGTTTAACTACGAGAACGAACCACCGACTTATTTCTTTATATTTAGAAATAATCTCTCCGTATCCTCTACAACGTAGTTTATTAAGATTATAGATCTAAGATCTAAGAAGAAGGATCAATGATTAAAGCTAATGTCATAGTTTATTATATGAAGTAATCTCGTTATATGAAATGTTTGATAATAATCGATGTTTCATTTGAAACATTCCTCTTTCTTTTTTTATTTGTTTCGTTTAGACGTGAGAAAGAATAATAATTAGGATCGACGTCGTTACGAAATCGCGTAACTGAATTCTGCGTAAGAGTCTTTCGAAAAATTTCAAAGATTATTTGGTTACTGAGAAAATTTAAAAAAAAAAGAAAGAAAGATAGTTTGCTACTAAATGATTTGGAATCTGAAAGATTTGATTACTCAAAAAAATAAATAAATAAATAAAAGAAAATTAAAGAAAAAAATCGATAACAAGGACAACAAAAAGGAAAAACAAAGAGGAACAAAAAGCTTGACGCGACCTAATCGTATAGAAACAATCTGCACATGTACTACTTATATACACCGTTGAAATAATCATTTAAACGAGCCAATAGTAATCCCGACGGTTTTGTAATGGCGTAAAAGCAAAAGGTTCTCTTTCGAAGTCACGTCGAAACAACGTCAAGGCATATTCAGAGACGAAGAACCCCCGCGAGCAACCGCGACAATGAACACCCACTCGCGGGGGGTCCTACTCGTATTCGTTCTCTCTCTCTCTCTGTCTCTCTCTCTCTCTCTCTTTTTTCTTTCTCTTTTCTTTTTTAACGACTGCTAGATTCACTTTGGCACATGTAAGTACGAGAGTGTACGTACGTGCGAATTTCTGGTCTCGCGTGTACCTTTGGACGGGTTGTACCACCCTGAAAGGCTCGACACACGCAGCGGAAATCTTCCCTCTCTCTCTTTCTCTCTGTCTCTCTCTCTCTCTCTTTCTCTCTTTTTAAATTTTCCTCTTTAGTTCGAGTCCTTTCGAGCATATCCAAAAAAGAGTGTGTGAAAGAGAGAGAGAGAGAAAGTAATTTCAACGAAAAAAAGAAAAGCAAAATCAGCTGATTGGTTAACCGAAAATTTGAAGAGTAAAAAAGAAAAAGAAGAATGTATTAATATATTTTTTTTGTCGAGTTCTGTCTGCGTACATGAGTGCTTGTATATTGTATGTTCGTTGACTCGCGACGATTAAACTCCAAGCTAATCGCCTAAACTTATTGTCTTTAATCATCGTCTCCGTTTTCTATTGAGAAAGAGAGAGAGAGAGAGAAGAAAGGAAAAGAAAAAGAGAGAGAGAGAAAGAGACGAAGCTAATTTTTATTATATAAACGTTTATTTGTAAAGGTCTAGACGTACGTGGAATTATTTCGTTGAGTTTATATGTAATACAAACGTTATTTACTATGTTTACATAGATATCGATCGAACTATCATATTACGTAGAAGTTTGATTAACTCGACCATACTGGTGTGAGGTATTTACTTACATATCTAGTTAAAGTGGGATGAGGTAGGGATGAGGGTAGGGATAAGTGGAAAAGAGAGGGAAAGGTTAATAAACAGTATATAGATTCTTGTAGAGGGACGCGATGATAAATTATGTCACCTCGTTAAACGACAATTATTATCAATCGATCGAACACGGCAACGTCCATTCGTTAATAACTCCTACATGGATCATTAGTTAACTCGTCAACTAAATTTTCCTTTTATTACGTCGGTTTAACTTCAATATCGTTGATCTAGGTATATCCATTTTTATTAGCCCTTTTTTATATTCGGCCATTAACGTTTATCATAAGAATCTATTTTCTCGTATTTAGGTGTATATATATATATATATATACTCGTTAATTTCAAACGAGTATTTGTTAAAAAAGAAAGAAAAGAGAACAAGGAAAGAGAAAGAACAATCGGTGCTATCATTTATTATCTTTAATTCAAATTCATTTGATATTAAAAAACGACAGATATAAATTAAAAGAGAAAAAAGAAAAAGCTAGTCGAGGTGTTTGTTTTTGCGTCCGTCATTTACGTCGAGTTAAATATATCGAAATACGTTTTAATGTTAATCGAATAAAAAAAGAAATTAATCTCTTTTATCTTTTCTATCTCTTCAACACTGATGAACGAACGTCGGAATATCAATATCAATTCGATCACGAAGTAAGCACGAAGTAACATTTTCTTTTTCTTCCTTTCGTCTTTCTTTCTTTTTTCTTTTTTTTCTTTCGGAACATCGCAATCGATTCATCCTCTCGTTCGATAATAATCCAGGCGGAATAAATGATCTAAGGAATATAAAGGACACATGCATTTTTCGTAAAGCGTCCTCTCATTCTTTGGAGAACGCGCGTGCGTGTGCAAACTCGCGAAAACTCAAAAGCGTGGAAAGTAGGCGACGACTTTGAATCATCGAAATCAATCGTTAAGTACCCAAGTTCTCTTATTATTTTCGCGACTCGTATATACTCAAGTGGTACTTATTCTGTCGAGCTCCACTCGACTCCTCGATCGATCCTCGAGAGCACGCGAGGCCAGATGTTTGCGAGGCCAAGTGCTTGCGTTATGCTAGCGCGTGCGACGGCCGAATACAGCACACGCGGCTTTTCTTTTCTTTTTCTTTATTTTTTTCCCTTCTTCTTCTTCTTTTTCTTTTTCTTTTTCTCTTCGAAGACAAAACGAAGGGCTAAAAGCTTCTTTAACACCTGTGTCTTCGAGTACGATCTATCCAAGAGCATTACGGAATTTTTTTCTAAGACATTTCGAAATCGTACGTTTCGTTTTAATCTTTGTCTTTTCTTTTCGTTCTTCTTTGTTTTCTTTGTTTCCTTAAAATAAAGCTCCTTTGACAATCGTTTCTTCAAAAAGAGTTCACTGTTCAAAGAGATCCATCGACGAAGATTTAAGGAAACTATCCCCCAGAGAATTTCAAAATCGTCTACGTTTCGTTTCAATGTTGATTTTTCTTCTTCGACGAAGCATTCATCCTTAACATTTATTTTTTCAAAAATATTTCCACGTTAAACCAATCAGATACGGACGAGATTAACGCTTAATCCTTTGTCTAGGGTATTTCAAAATGGATTATTCGTTGTTCTTATAAAAAACTAATTAAGTATCACTTCAACATTATAATTTCGAACGAATCGATTTTTAATTGACTGATTGTTTCTATATAAGATTACGATCGAATAAATATTACGAGAGGTATATAAATAATGAGAGAGAGAGAGAGAAAAGATTTTTCTAGGATTTCTATCGTCTATTTAACGATATACGGATTCATTTGAAAGAGGCACTCTTTCAGCACGCACGAGCGGCGGTCAACTCGCCAAAGGGCGGATCAAGGCACAATGACTAAAAGCATTTTTGAGCAAAACTCATCTACCCCTGTTATAGAACACAATACCTTTCTACAATGATAGGCTCCACCTCCGAGGCCAATCGTCTTTCCTTCTCTCTCTTTCTCTCTCTCTCTCTCTCTCTCTCTCTCTCCCTCTATCTCTTCGATAATTCTTTTTCTTAACCACCTCCATCTCCCTTTAACCAGCTCCACCTACACACATCTATAATATCTTTCTGTAAATCTTCGATATTTCTACTTTGAAAGATTACGATACAACCTAGATATATCTACGATACAACATATAGATCTATGTGATCTATACGTATACAAGTATAACGTTTTCTAAGAGAATTGTAAAGAGAGAGAGAGAGAGAGAGAGAGAGAGAGAGAGAGAAGAAGAAGGAAGAATAGTATTATATCATGTTGGAACGTTTTATGGTAGAATTGAAAGAGAGAGAAAGAAAGAGAGAGAGAGAGAAGAAGGAAGAACAGAGGAATACGATTCGATATATAAACGATTTTCACGATAATGGCGACCCGTACCAGACGAGATATCCTAATAAGAACAGCATGAGACATCATAAAAGCATTTGCGCTTAAACGAGTGACAATTCGTTATTTAGAGCGTCGTAGATCAACGGTTATCGTCTCAGAAGCGGGAGCTCCTACGTTCGATGATAATTTATCGTTCCATACCTTTTACCCTCTCCACTTTCTATCTCTCTATCTTTCCATTTCTATCTCTCTCTTTCTCTATCTTGTATCTACCTTCCTACGTACTCTCTACTCTCTGTTTCCCGTCGTGAGAAAAAGACACACGCGTGTTCGAGATGCAATAAAGAAGATCGTAAATTCTCCAATAGTTCTCTCTCGTAGCTTCTCTATTTTTTTTTCCTTTTTTTTTTTTTAAATAAAAAATCAATCTCTCTCTCTCTCTCTCTCTCTCTCTCTCTCTCTCTCTCTCTCTCTCTCTCTCTCTCTCTCTCTCTCTCACCGAAAATAGCTATCCTGTAATATTTTCCAGTCTCCATGTTTTCTATTAAATTTGCTATATAGTTTCTTGGAATAGATCTAATAGCTCTTTATATTCTAAACGTTTGCTATTTGTTCGTATATATATATATATGTGTGTGTGTGTATGTGTGTATATGTGTATAAGATTTCTAATACATATCAAACGTTTGAACATTCGTAATAATTCTTTAAAACAATCATACGAAAACAACACGATCGATCAATATCGATCGTCAATAGATATGAAATCTTTACTTAGAAATTAACTCCTATGATTAATTCATCAAATCTCTATCAAAAACAAACAAACAAATATTCCTCATTTTAGATCTAACTTAAAATCATCGACTACGCATAACGACACGTCAGAAAACATCGATACGATTCTGTCGCAATAATCATGAACCAAATAATCACCGATTAATCAAATATCGATCCAAGAAAAGAAAATATTCTATCGACTTTTTAATCATCGAATTCATACAGATCTTACAAAAATGATATGACATAGAATTTTGAGATGGAAACTGTTACAACCTGTTACTAGAATCTCTCTCTCTCTCTCTCTCTCTCTCTCTCTCTCTTCATCCTCCCACATACATAGCTGTCGGCAAGTCCGTATTAAAGGCGGACGCGCGTCTTTACCGCGCCAAGTCACGCCTCCCGCAGCGCTTGTTGTCATTGTCGGTACCCGCAATCACGCGAAGATCACGCACACGCGTGGACCATACAGCTTCTTCTCTCTCTCTCTCTCTCTCTCTCTCTCTTTTACTCTCTTTCTCTCTCTCTTTCTTTCTCTCTCTCTCTCTCTCACAGTCTTTCTCTCTTCCTCTCTTTTTTTCTTTCTTTTTCTCTCTTTCTTTTTCTGTTATATTCTCTCTTACTCTCTCTTTCTCTGTTATACTCTCTCTTATTCGAAGATATGGCCGCTGCTTTTAAAATCATGTACGCGAAGCATACCGTTCGATAGACCACACAACAAAACTCTACCAAATCGGATCCTTTTCGAAGGAGTATATCAAAGGTGCCGAAAGTGGACCGATACGCTCTTAACTCTCGAAACGCATATCCGTTGACGACTAGGACGACCATCGGTGTCATCGCTTTCGAGAGAGAGATGAGATCGCTTTTCTTCCATTCCCTTTCTCGCAAGTGTACGTACGCGTATATATGCGTGCGTGTTTTTTTATTTTTATTTTTTTTTTTCGTCTATCTTCTCTTTTCTTATCGAGTTTACGATCGTACGTTCGATCGAAGGAGAATCGTGGGGGAAAGGAATTAGGTCATTTTTTTATTTGATTCTTTTTTCTTGTTTTTTTCTTTTTTTTTTTTTTTTTCTTTAATAACCAATGTCGTTTAACTTTGTCGTTAAATGTCTTCTTTAATAAATTCTTTTAACCTTTCATTCGAAGAGAGACGTAGTGTTTTCTTTTTTTTTTTTTACAATAATCAATATCGAAAAAAAATATATATATCTGTGTGTGTGTGTGTGTATGTAAATATATGAGTTAGCAAATACACAAAAAAAAATGAGATCAGTGTTTACCGGGAATCGAAGAAATTGTAAAACCAATTATAAAACAAGAGGATTAATTAAGTACAATATACAATAAATAAAGAGACAAAGATAAAAGGGAAAAAGGGAAAAGATCCTACGGGATATCTCGAAGGAGTAGGGTAGAGATAATCAAATCGGCGGGAGTTGAATGAAAGAAAAAAAGAAAGAAAGCAAGAAAGCAAGGGAAAAGAAATGAAAAGAATTACGAAAAAAGAAACGAAAGAAGAAAGAAAGAAAGGAGAGAAAAAAAAGGATGAAAAAGAAAGGAAAAGAGGAAAGAAAGAACAGAAAAAATGAAGAAAATAATAATACCCGATGCTAAAGTATTAATAAGACAAAACAAAATATAATAAGAGACGAAGAGATACGGAGAGAGATACATGCAAAGAGATGCAAAGAGATATAAAGAGAGAGAGTGAGAGAGACAGAAGATGAAGAAAAAGAAGAAGAAAAAGAAAAAGAAAAAGAAGAAGAGAAAATCATGGTAAGACGACGAGGCCCGCGAACGGACGACGATATCTCGAGGAGCTCGAACGAAAGGAGCAAGGAGAGCGTAAAAGTCGATTGTCGAGTTCCCGCCCCACCGGAGAAGGCTGGCCAATCGGAAGCGCATGCTGCCCCGGTGCCGTTCCTTTTTTACTCTTTAACGGTCGTTACACGAAGTAGTTTTCTTGTCTCAACGCCATCTTAGCCGGGGCCGGACATTATCGTCTCTGGCTCATCGATTATTCCAAAAGAGAAAGAGAGAGATAGAAAGAGAAAGAGAAAGAGAAAGGGAGAGAGAGAGAGAAAGAAAGAGAAGGAGAGAGAACACACAGAGGCCCTCAAGTCCCTCTTAACCGAATTTCCATTTCCAACGTTCTTCAGAGTACTTTCCGTTCTACGACTTTTTGGCGTGTCGAACCATTTATGGTAGCCACTTTAATACAAATATGGTGATGGATACGTCGCATAATCGATGATATAAGGAAACTAAGATACGAAAGAAACTGACATGTCAAAATAATAATCGTAATAATAATAAGTAATGATGATGATCGTCAATGATCGAAGATTTAAGTGGGTTTAGCAAGAGAGTTCATTATTTCTATGTTCGCGCGTTTCTTCTTTTCTCTCTCTCTCTCTCTCTCTCTCTCTCTTTTTTTTTCTTTTTTTTTCGTAATTATTTCTCATTCCTTCGTCTTTCTTTCCGTTCTTTTCTTACTTTTTCGAACGAGTCGTTGGTTCTCTTTATTTGTTTTCCTTCTTCCCTTTTTACATCCTCCGGAAAATTTAAAATAGGAAAAAAGGAAAGGGAGAATAATATTTAAGATAAAAAAGATATTTGTGATATATTTTTAATAAAATTTTATTCTTAATAAATTTTAATAAATATTTAAGATAAAAAAGAGAAAGAAAAGAAGTTATTTTTCTATTGCAATTCTATTGGAAGAGAGAGACGTAGATAAAAACAATAATGATAAAAGAAAAGAAAGAGAATAAAATCGGATATAAATGATCGATTTCAAAGGACTCTTTCTCCTTTATCTTTCCATTTTCTTGCGTCTTTCTTTGATATAACCAGAAAATACGATATTTAACTATGGTACCATACGTAAATACGTATATAACTATCCCACGTTTTATATCCAAACGCGTACGATTACATACAAAAGTACACGCATAAATAGCGTAAACGCATATATACCAACGTAAAAGTATAAATACAAGTAAGTAAATAAATACGAATATATATATATATATATATATATATATACACGTGTGTGTAGGTAGTTATATACCTATCTAAATACCGAATCTACCGAATAAAGAACATTTCTTCGGTGTCAGAGAACGACAGGCGTAAAAAGGTAAGGTCACCGTACGAAAACGGATCGTGAGAAAAATTTTTGATAAAGAGAGAGAGAGAGACACGTTGATCGGTGAACGGGTCCGCGGGTCTCTTTGGGCCCTATAATTTGCACTTCCGTTCTCATACACGAAGTCTTATTACACAATGTGCTTAGAGAGTGAGATGGAATGGAGGGAGGTTAGGGAGGGTGGGGTAGCGGGAGGGGGATGCGGGAGGTACCCTGGGGGAATGTTGATGATGATGACGGGAGAGAAGAGGGGTCGAGAAGAGGAAGGTCGAGGGGTAAAATGCCCCCAGTGGACCACGGTGAAACGTGGATGGAGTCGTCACCCTCTCTCAGGTGTTCAACCAGAGCGAATTCTACTTGGAAACGTTCGTACCTCGTAAGGGTGGCTTTTACGTTCTCGCGAATTCTCTCGAGAAAGAGAGAGAGAGAGAAAGACAGAGAGAGAGAGAAAGAGAGGGATGTGTACGTATGTAACCTGATGCCGTAAGCAGGTGCCTCTCTATTCGTAGGTAGGAACAATCGTTTGTATAGGGAAAAAGAGAGGCTTTTAATGTAGTGACTCTGAAATGGGGGTTTCGAAGCCGACTTTTACGAAGGAACGAACCGAAGTTAACGCACGACGACGGACGACGGACGACGGTACGATTATTCGAATAAGGGAGAGAGAGGAACCCTCTTGAGTTCTCTTTAGATTCTCTCTCCCTCTCTCTCTCTCTCTCTCTCTCTCTCTCTCTCTCTCTCTTTCTCTCTGCTCCTTTTCCTCTCCTCTTCTTTTCTCTATCACGAAGCTACGATATGCGATTTCACGTCGATCCTTTGGCGCGAGTCAACGAGCTCTGTTTTCAGTCCTTCACAACGTACTTCTCTCTCTCTCTCTCTCTCTCTCTCTCTCTCTCTCTCTCTTCCTCTTCTCTAACCATACATACATACATACATAACATACATATATATAAGTATAAAAACGCTTAGCGCACGTGCTCTCTTCTCGTGCAATCTTTTATTTTCTTCTCTTTCCTTTCGATTCGAACGATTCGAACGATTCTCTCTCTTTCTCCCTCTCTCTCGTCTTCTTTAATTGATGCTACTACTATACAACCAATGACGACGTGCTCCAGGCGATATTACGTACCTACCACCCTATCTCCCCTCCACCCCATCCTACCCCACTCCATCCCACCCCGTACTCTCTTTCCACTCCTCAGCATGGATCGAACCGAACCAACATTCGCGATTTTTCTTCTTTCTTCTTACCGACGGCGATGACGGTTGAATATTCTTCCAATGTACTTACGTACGTCGTCGTCGTTGGTTTCTCTATGTGTTACGCATTCAATAGTCTTCGAACCTCTCTCTCTCTCTCTCTCTCTTTCTTTTCTTGCTTTTATTATTAATGCGAGAGTCACACGGTGCGTGTCACCATTCAACGCTGATCGTCCGATCAAGATTTGGATTCTATTCTACGTCGATGCACTACACCAACGGTTTTTCTTTCTTCGACATAGAAATTGTCCTTTCTTCTTTTCTTTTTCTTTTTCTTTTTCTTTTTTTCCTTCTAACGAAAAATTTTATATATCATTAGCGCGTTACCTCTGCGCGTTACCTTCTAAAGAATTTCATTACGAAATTTTTCTGTTGGAAAAGAAGCAAGAAATATTAAAAAAAACAATCTGTTAATTTGTTTTAGACAAAATTTACAAGGACACGTTTGTTGTATTAATAGAATTTCATAGAAGAAATATATAGTACTTACATACTTTGCACGGCAGTATTATTCTTTTTTCTTCTTCAATTTCCTATATAAAATCTATGATCGTATATACTTACGAAGACACTCTGTACATTCTGTTATATCGATATAATAATTTCATAATCAAAATATAAGGTATATGTACTGTACATATTTTTCTTCTTTTTTCTTTTACTTTTTTCTTCTTCAATTTGTCATTATTTTCAC
Source organism: Vespula vulgaris (assembly GCF_905475345.1). Taxonomy (NCBI): domain Eukaryota; kingdom Metazoa; phylum Arthropoda; class Insecta; order Hymenoptera; family Vespidae; genus Vespula; species Vespula vulgaris. Next base: position 16,950,842 of record NC_066587.1, read on the forward strand.
AATTCATCAATCTTATTTCTTCCTTTCGATGAATAGACTACTCTTTTTCTTCTTCTTCACAAACAACAAAGGAAGGTTAATATATTAAATTCCACTCTGTCAATCCTTGGAAACAACCCTAAATTCAAATTCGATTCCAAGGTTAAAAAATTCAGTGGGAATCTCTGTAAGAGGAATAGCAAGCTTGACCCTTCCCTCGCTTTAATCCTCTCTCCCTCGCTTCTTCCTTTCCCTTTCCCTTTCTCTCTCTCTCTCTCTCTCTCTCTTCTTCGATCTCTTTCTCTTTTTAAACTTCTAATCTCCTTCTCTTTTTCCTTTCTGATACCTGCGAAACCAAGTTTACACGCGAAGGCACGCGGCGTTTAACAAGCATTAGCTTTGTCACCGTGTTACTTCAAAGGGATATTCGTTTATTCCCTTGCATTCTCACGAGCCCCTTTTTTCTTCTCTTTTCTTTTTTCTTTTCCACGATCATTATTTGTTCTCTCGCGTTATTCAAATTCCAAAGGGATCTTCCTTTCTTCTTCGAGATTTATTAAATTTCGAAGGAAGATAACAAAGGGAAGCTTTCGTGAAAAAAAAAGCCAAAATAAATAAATAAATAAAGAAATAAATAAATAGAAAACAAAAATAATATATATATAATAGAAAACAAAAAAATATATATATAAATATAACAAAAGTAAAAAATTCGCAGATATCGTTCGTTGCAAATATAAATTATCGATAACAAATATCAAATATATTCCCAATTGAGATCATTTTCTTATCACTCGTTCGAATATCAATGCGAAGGAAAAGAAATAAATAAAATAAGAAATAAAACGAACGAGGTATTACGAAATAATATATCACGTTGTAACTTAAGAAGAAAATTAATATATTCTTATTACTTTTATCGAAATATAAATTATTAGATATGTATAAACAATGTCAATCGAACGTTAGAATTTATTTTTCATACTCACGTTATATCCGATTGTATCATTTCATCGTTATATGAAAACGATATAACAAAAAAATATGATTCAATTAGCGACTATGAAAAGTCTGCTTGGATTTTTTTACGATTATTATTATTATTATTATTATTATTATTATTATTATTATCATTATCATTATTATTATAATTATTATTATATCCTTATCATTTTCGATAACGATAAAATATGATATGTACGTATGGTATGTAGGTAGATAAGTACCCAAGCAACCCTACGATGATTCGTCATCGAACGGCAGATAAGAAGCGTAGGCTACATTCAAAGTCACATTCACGAGGTAAATACTTACGTACGCGTTGGTAGATTGTTTATAGCAGAATTCTTTGGAGAAGCGTAGGATCGTACACGCGGTTAACATTGGAGATAACTCGTTCTTACACGAAACACATCCCGAAGGAATCCCTCGTGAATCAAGCTGAAGAGAAAGACGGACAGACGGTGAGAGAGAAATAGAGACAGAAAGAGATCTCTCTCTCTCTCTCTCTCTCTCTCTCTCTCTGTTTCCTTCACTCTCACAAACAAATATAAACTTTTTCTCTTACTTTTTTTTTTACTTTTGTCTAATATAAGATTCTCGATTCTTATTGCCTATTCTTTTGTTAGCTCTCACTATTTAAATAAAGATAAGTTAAGAAAAACAGATTGAATAAATTATTCAACGACATTTCTCTTACCATTCTCTTGCTACTCAATACCACAAAGGTGTAATGGTTTAAAGGTTTAAAATTTAAGTCGAAAGGGTTTAAATTTTATTGAGATGTTTACGACTTATTACGCTTACGACGTTTACGACTTATTACGGTCGTCGGTAGATTTTCACAAAATGAAAATTTGTTGTTAAGGAAAATAGATTATTTTGGGACAGTGCGGTTTGAAAATTTTAAATGGTATCGTAAAATTACGATAACCTTCTTGGATAATGATGATTTCTTGAAAAATGAACTTTTCTTTCTCGATAATAGATATTTCTTATTTCCTTTCCTGTTTCATTTTCTTTTTCCTTTTTTTTTTATATCTTTTCACGTATCAGCATCTTAAATGTATGCATGGTTAATAATTTTTAATAACGACAAAAATTATACATTATTCTTTTATTATGTCTGTTATAATTTAGATACTTAATACGAAAGTAATCAAACAATGTATATGTGTGTGTGTATGAAATAAGAAAGAACGAGAAGAGATTCGTAGAGGAAAAGAGCAAAAAACAGAAAACAAAAAAGAACAAAAAAAAAAGGAAAGAGAGAAAGAAAGCTAAGCTATAGTCCAAGAGTCAAGTAGGACTTAGGAAAAGGAAGAATCGCGGTCGTGTAAGAGGACAATAAAAGTAAAAATCTGTAAGATATGTGAGTAATAAAAGTGGACAATGGAGGGGCAAATTAATATTAAGGTGAGCCAGGTTTCTTTCTATATCTATCTATCTTTCTCTTTCTCTTTTCCCTTTCTCTTTCTCTCTTTGCCAGAAGCAAAAGAAGAAGCAACATCCAGCGAGTTTGTCCTGGATACGAGTGCTCTCTTGGATCGAGAAACGAACGGAAAAGAAAGAGAGAAAGAAAGAAAGAAAGAAAGAAGAAAAGAGAAAAAGAAAGAATAGAGAAAGAGAAAGAGAGAGAGAGAGAGAGAAAAGAAGAAGAAGAAGAAGAAGACAGAGATAGAGAGTCAAAGAGGATGAGAGTGGGGGAGGGGATTCGAGTAGGGACAGTAATTTATCAAACGTAGATAGGAATCTCCACGGTCGCGTGCACCAACCGGATTAAATATTGTCCTATTCTATACGGTCAATCGAAAATTATTTTCCTCACGATATGAATTTCATATTTTCAAGGAAATTTCGTAAGAGACTTTGTTTCTTTCGTTCTCGTTCGATAAAAAGCGCCCTTGTGTTTGTTCGTGCGTCTGTACCTGTTGTTTTTTTTTTCTTCTCTCTTTTTAATTTTTTTTTTTTTTTTTAATTTTTTTCATCTTTTTTCATCGCCGTCGATAATTTTTTCAAAGGTGATCGATCAGAAAGAAGGAGTTACGAACGATCGATCGATCGATCGATCGATCGATTTATTTCGTATAAAATTCGATCGTATCCATTGGTCAATTGTTTTGCCATGGTTAAACGTAGTCGGCCAAAAATGCCAGACATACCAGCGGGCGCGCGCCCAGACGCCGCCTGCCCCTCGTAGAAAAATAATGGGAGACGAGAGAGAAAGAGAAAGAGGGAGAGAGGGAGATAGGGAGGAAGGGAATGGAAAAAAAGAGGATCGAACGATCAAGGGGTTGAAGCTCAATGGATATGGGATTACGCGGACGTCCTTTCTATCAAACTATCCTCTTTCTATCCTTGTTCCTCTTAGCTTCGTTCATCCTTTTCTTTTAGACATATCATATTTTTATTAATATCCTTATAATATATTGTACTTATTTGTTTTGAGTTAGATGTTACAATTTCTCTTGCTTTTTTTTTTTTTTTTTCTCTTTTTGTTGGAATGTTTAACTTTCATCGATGCTACGAAAGAATTTGTTCCTTTTTCTTTTTTGAATTTATTAAATGAATTATGTTATACTTTTTATTACGTATATATAATTTACTACGATAAAGTGATAGGATTATTATAATTTGTTTATTCAAATACATTATACTGTTCTTTATGTTGATATTGTATGATATAAAGATAATTAATTGAAATTTTGTCTTAAACTGAATATCTTACGATTAAAATTATTTTCAAATTTCAAAATCGAGAAACGAAAGATCGCAGACGATCGATCGATTTGATGAACGTGAAAAAGAGGAAAGATATTAAAGAAGAATTTAGAAATTTCACAGATTTAACAATTTCTCATCAATGATATTCAAATCAATTGTATTCTTGATAAGGAACAAATTTTTAATCACTTTCGAGTAAATTATTTTTCAACCGTTATAGAGGATCGGGATATTCGATAATTAATCGATTAATGGGATTATTAGAGGCAGAAGAAAAAGAAAAAGTGTAAAAGAAAAAGAAAAAAAAGAAGGGGAGTAACGATCGAATATGTAACTTCATTTGGCGCAGCCGGGTGCAAATCGGCAAATTTTATTCCGGTGGTTCTACATCTGTTAGATGAAGATATCGAAGAGACAAAGATCGAATCGAACGAGAGAACCCTCTTTTAAGAGGACGGAAACGTGCACAGGACAAATCTCAAGGGTTTATTATACTACTACTACTACTACTACTACTACTACTACTACTACTACTACTACTACTACTACTACTACTACGACTACGACTACGACTACTACTACTACTACTACTTGTTTGTGTCGTTAAAGGGTGACAAGTGGAGGGATGGATTCGATATCGGACAATGTAACTACCCACTGGTAATAATTAACTATTTTCTTCCGCATGATTTTCTATTCATTCATGCATGTGCATCGGGCGTATGTTATTATTCTAAAAAAAAAAAAAAATGACAACGAAAGAGAAACGTGTTATTGTTAAATAATACGTTAAACGTACGACAACAAGGACTTGTATTATTATTTCCAATATTTTATTATACGTAAAAGTGTTATTTTTAATACGATAAAACTTCGACGATCATATATATGTATATATATACATATTTCAATACATTATATTTCATTAATTTTTTATAAACATTATATACGACGTTTGTACGATATCGATGATTTAGAAACAAAAAATATTTCACAACTTTTAATTAAACGATCTGACCGATTTGTTACACGAACGATATATTGTTTAATTGTAGGATCAATTTTTGCAAGCAGATTTGAAGGAAACGAATGATTAAACTTAGACATTTCGTTGGCTAAATTACAAAGCGTCTCAAAAGAAGAAAGACGAATTAAACAAATATAATAATAAGAAACTTTCCTGGTGGTTTCTCTTAACGATGTGATTTACATCGTTCGTTATCGGCGTCGATTAATTAATGTCGGAGGTCAAAGTTAAAAAGAGAAAGAGAGATAGAGAGAGAGAGAGAGAGAGAGAGAGAGAGAGAGAGAGATAGGAAAAAGAACAGAAAAAAAAGAAAAAAAGAGAGAAAGAAAGACAGAGAAAGAAAATGCCGATAGCGTGCTTGAGTAAGAAGATCAACCAACGATTGGGAAAAAGAATAATAAACTAAAGAGAGAAAGAGATAGAACCAGAGAGACAGAGAAAGAGAGAGAGAGAGAGAGAAGAAAAATAAGATAAAAAAGAAAAAAGAAAAAGAAAAAAAAAGAAGAAGAAGAAGACAAACTCGAAGAGTTCTCTCTCGACGTTTTTCGAGACACGAGATGGTCGAAGCACGCGGCGTGTCTTCGATAATAAATTTATAATTCATTCAACGTGCACGCCAACAAATTACGCGCGTCAACACACGCGCAAACCGAAATAAAGAGGAAGAGAGAATGAGACAGAGAGAGAGACAGAGAGAGAGAGAGAGAGAGAGAGATAGAGGGTATGGTTCGAAGGTAGGAGAAGAGAAGGTCGCTTTGATCGCATAAATCTCGCGTATTTGGCGGCTTGCCGCGGCGTGAAGGCTTCTAACGATATATTCTGATATAATTAAAACAATAAATAAGATGGCGTCCTACAGCGAGCGACGGGGGTCGAGATCTAGCTTCGTTTCTTTTCTCCCTCTCTCCCCCTCTCTTTCTTTCTCTCTCTCTCTCTCTCTCTCTCTCTCTCTCTCTCTCTCTTATCGTATCGTTTTATCCTTTTTCGATCTTACGAAAGTTGTATCGGTATTAGTGATTAGACCAGTCGCGAACGATTCTCTTGTCGCTTTTCGAGAAAAGTAAGTGAAACTTTGAGAGATTCAAATAACGTATACGTATACGTATACGTATATTTATATAGAATATATGTGTATGTAAAATGTAAAGGATCGTTTCATAATTTTCTTACCAATTTGATCGAGCAAATGTTATTCCTAACGTGCTCCCTCAAATGTGAGGATTATTAGATGGTATATACTATAATGTAGGCTAATCTAATGCTACGTCTTTTCTCCGACTCGATAAAATCTTTATGATTACTGCTTATACATTCAAGTAAATATTTCCTCTTCGTTAATTCTGTTCGTGACTGTTCCGGAAGAACAATGATTTATTTATTTGTTTGTTTATTTGTTTGATTATTTATTTATTTATTTATTTATTTATTTATTTATTTATTTATTTATTTCTCGATGATTAAAAAGAATCTAGATTACTTGCAGATGTAGATGTATAATTATTATAATGAGCAAGTCACGTGTAGTAATAATTATATTTTGATATATTTTGCTTTATTTTTTCAAGTCACTATCGGAAGATAATTTTTCTTCTTTCTTTTTTAATCAGTCATCATGATCATTTTTCTCTATCTCCGCCATAATTTCTTTTCTTCAATTATCACGTACACGTATGTACCCATACAAAATTTTTTCTCCGGTACTCATTTTCGGACATTCCTTTTCAACATTTTTAAAGATGTATTATCGTAATTAAATAAAAATGTTGAAAGTTATTTATAAGATACCTACCTTTAAATATCTTTCTCGAAATGGACGAAAATATCTGTAATTTTCTTTTCTTTTTTTTTCTTTCTTTTTTTTTTTTGATCCGAGTTAACGAAATCATAATTTATGTTTCTTTCTCTTTTTTTTATAGAATATCAATTTTGCAATAATTGTAACACACACACACACACACATACACACACATATATATACACACGTATATTATTTAGAAAGAGGTCGAAGGGTGCTGAGGCGAAGACCTCAACTATTAGTGGAAGCGTGACCGAGGGCGTGGCAAGGCTTAATTACTGCTTAAACAGAAGTCTACTCCGCCTACCAAAGTATAAACCATCATAATCCTCCTCCGACTGCTCTTCTTCTCTCGACCTGTTACCCTCAGAAAGTATTATGGTTATAGAGGTTGGCCCTTTCGTAAAGTGAGTTAGCCACTGGTAAATTACACGTTTGTTTTAATTCCGATCCGGTTCTAGCTCCTGCACATTTTACTTTAACTTTATTGATTTATTGTTTTATTCTTTTATATTATATTTTCGAATTACACGAAATTAAAATACTTCTTATATAAGAGTTTCTCACGTAAGATTTTTTCTCTATTTCTCTCTTTCAAACTCTCTCTTCGTAAAGTGACATTATCAAAATTATTTTTACCAAGTGTTTTGAATAAAAAAAAAAAAGAAAATTATTACATGTACTTACATGAACAGATAACGTATGTCACAGACATATGTGCTTTATCATTAATAATTAAAATTTGTCGATTAAAAATCCAAACACGTGCGCGAAACAACAGCTGATCGAAATAATGAAGTCCGTACAGACGTTGCATACATTCAATGTCCGACTAAAAAAAAAAAAAGAAAGAAATGAAATAAAATGAAATAAAATAAAAGTAAGAAAAAACCTACGAAATAAGAATATTTGTAACTAAATGTGTCGTACGTAAAAAAAAAAAATAAAAAATAAGGAAAAAAAAGAAATTGGAGAAAACGAAATGGGACGCGATTTATTTTACCGAGAACAGCATAGCCCTTCAATCATAACGATAACGATGTTCTCGTTTCTTTTTTTTTGTTTGTTTGTTTCTTTTTTCATTTTCTTTACTCTCTCTCGCTTTACCTCTTTCTTTTCCTTATTCTCAAACAAGAAGCAAAAGCAACCATTCCGAACTCGTTAAAGTTCTTAACCACTTCTTACGCGTTTGCCTCTGTCTGCTAGTAGCGTTGTTTCCTTTTTGCGCGGGAAATTATCCTAATTTCATCCAGGCCCATGCAATTCCCCGCTGACGTTGGACCGGTCTTTTTCTCTTCCACCCGGTCGAATCAACCAACCAACTGCTTATGTTCTTCGCTTCGTTCCCGTTCATTGTTCTTCCACGCCTGCCAATTCTACGCTCATCGGGAGACGTTGAACAAGGTAAACGAGCAATCGTCCTCATATCTGATCGATTCGCTCCGTTTCGACTATTTCAAATTGTTCACGTTCATTCTCGTTTCATTCAAACAAATCACTTAATTATATTTATTACTTCATGCGTTTATAGGTGTATTTGTATATATATATATATATGTATGTATATATGTTTTTTTATTTTCATTCGATGTCTTACATTTATTATTTTGTTATTGATGTAAGCTTTATTTATTTATATTAATTGTTATGTGATCGATATGTAATAATTATTTTATTCTCGTCATAATATAATAATATGTATTAAATATATATATATATGTATGTGGGTATATAAATATTCAATATTTATTATTATTATTATTATTATTATTATTTAATTATAAATATTAGATTGTATACATATATATATTAGTATTTAAATATAAATATTAAGATTATTAATTTTTACAGGTATTTATAAATCAAAATTAATAATATAATTTATTAATATATATATACATATTAATATATTGTTACAATATAATATTATTAATATAAAAGACTTAGTATGTTACGTAATTTCTCAATATTACATTAGTTTCGTTAATCAACGTTAAATTTTATATAAATGCTCTTCACAATTCTAAGTTTTCATGACTTTATGATTGTGGCAATAAAAAGAAAAAGAAAAAGAAAAAAGAAAAAAAAAGAGAGAGAGAACGAATAATTTATCAAGTATTGTAGATGATACCTATCCTAATTCTATTTCGAAAACAGAATTATTCAGGAAATAGAAATCCTCGATATATTCGAATATACGGGCTTCGTATCTATAAAAGCATACTGCCAAGGACCTTACCAAGTATCCTCGACTAACTCGAGTGGTTGGAATCGATTAAACGATAATCGAGTACACGTCCTTATTGGAAAACTCGTGAACCAAATAGATAATAGTCTTACATAGTTACAAGGAAATTGTCTCTATTGTATATACAAATGCCATTAACTCGATCGTCCTTGGTAATATAATTAACAATGAAATAGAAAGAGATAGAGAGAGAGAGAGAGAGAGAGAGAGAGAGAAACGAAGAGAAGGTACGTGTTAAAGGAAACAAGATTAGTATTGAACGTGTCACGGTTAATCACTTGCGGTCTGTCTAGTTAATTCGATAACTCTGAGAGAAAATTCGATCCTGGTGAAATAGAATCGTTCCAATTAAAACACGCATCAATAGCGATCGATCAAATTCAAATAATATCTTTGTAAATATATACGATATTGTATAGCAGGTTATTCGTATTATTAATTATAAATTAAATAAAATAAAAATAACGTGAATGATTTTATAGATACGTATTAAATATAATTACATTGTACGTAGAATAAATCGATTAATCGTAAAGCCTTGAATGGTGAAAGGTACTTTTTCTTTTCTTTTTTTTTTTTGTTCTTGCTTTATGTTATTGCAACTAACGATATTTATGCACAACGAGACTCATTTATAGATCATAGTTCTTTATTAAATAGAATGAATGAATGAGATTTAAAAAAAAAACACACACACACAAAAATTGTCGTGATATCTTCCAAAGTAATGAAACGAAAAAATAATTAAAATATAAAATACTTTCGGAATAATATAGAAACGAGATTAATTAGAAAATCGTGAAAGAAATCGTTTAAGTATAATATTTTACCGTTGTTGATGTTGCCGCGTATTCTTTCTTTCTTTCTTTCTTTCTTCAATTTTTTGTTTATTTCAATTTCTAAATATATCTTAATTCCGTTTCATTAAACTGGACACGAAGGAAGCACTTCGTAACCCGATTAGCAAGATTCGCGAGATAGGCGAGAAGACGAGAGCTCGGAGAAAAAGGGGCGCGTTTGTTGGAAGAAGAAAGAAAAAGAAAAAAGGTGGAAAAAGAAAAAAGAACAACAACAACGAGAAGAAGAAAAAGTCGCTTTTCACCCGAGTTAAAAACGTGCCTCGGACTAACATGGCAGGGCGGCCATTTAATTACACTGTAATTAAAAGAGGCAACTTTTCTTCGACCTTATCTCACCAGTTTCTTACTTTCTTTCTTTCTTTCTTTCATTCGTTCGTCCGTTTATTCATTCATTCATTCTTTCTTTCTTTCTTTCCTTCTTTCTTTCTTCGAAGTAATATACAACGCGAACAATAAATTAATAAAGCTTGACTGTAAGCATTTTCACGGTGTTATCTCTCTACCGAGTTGTTTAATTTCGAAATATACGAGACGGTTGAGTTTGTTGTGCGATAATAAGTCAGTAATTTAAATAAATGAAGAGAGAAGGATATACAACCAATCTTACTTTTACGTAGAAAAAATATATATATAGATATACTTGAACAAGTACTTAGATATTTCAACAGCTGAGCGAAACACTTTGTTACATACGTAAGTATATGTACGTATGAAATTAAACAATTTTCAGATGAAATTTAAACGACTAAGATTACGAGATTTTTTTTATTATTATTATTTTTCTTCTTATTCTTCTTCTCCTTAATTCACTTTCATGCATGCGTTTTTATCGATAATTATTATCAGAGATGCGAGAGATCTTTTTCTCGTAAATATCGAGTAAGTCTCTCGTGTACATTCTTCTTTCGAGGTCAATTAAAATTAAAAAAAAAAAAAAAAGGAAAAACTACATAATCGAATTTGTACGAATGCAGCATCGTTTGTTATCGATTATATTCGTTATTATTTTACTTTATTTATTTATTTCGATTTATTTCGATATTTTTGATACGTATATGTGTACATATTATCTGTCCGTTTGTCTGTGTGTTTGTGTTTGTATTTCTCGCGTATTATTTTCAACGAAAGACGAGATTTACGTGGGCGCGAGCGCGAACGTGCATGCGACAGGAAGAATAAGGTAGAGCAAAGCCGAACTTAAGCTCGGCTTAGACGAATCGCCCAGCGGGTGTCTAAACGCCGATGTAATCGTACTACGTTGAGGATACACTTTGGTAGCCTATATCTTCTATTTCGTTCTTTGCTTTTTTGTTTCTTTTTTTTTTTTTTATTTAGTTCTCGTTTATTTTCTTTTTTATTTCATTCATTCATTCATTCATTCGTTCGTTCGTTCGTTCGTTCGTTCGTTCGTTCGTTCGTTCGTTCACTCATTCGGCGATCACCGTTTTAAATATTTTTATTCTATTTAATATCTTATTATATTTTTTATACATCGAAAATCTATACTTTTTACTTTTTTCCATCTTCTCTTATTTAATAAAATTTTTTTATTTTCTTCCTCCTCTTCCTACCGTCCGATCAATTTTAATTCGACAGTTTTAGAAAGAATATTTCTTTTTTTATTTTCTTGTTTTTTCATTTTACTTTTCTTCTTTCTTATTTACATCATCCCGCAAGGGAAAAGGCAATTTTCATTATTTTGATCAGGAATGAAAGACTCTAGTCGTAGATATGAGAACAACTTTTTCTTCTCATTTCTTTCGTTTCTTTTTTTCTTTCTTTTTTCTTTTTCTTTTTCGTTTTCTTTTTGAGACAGTGTTTTACGCGTTTCCACAGGAGCGATTATAAATTCAAGTTGAAAGTTATAATCGTGTTTGTTTTAATTAGAACCGCAGCGTGCGTCGGTCTCATTTAAGACTTCTAGTTAAGACCGTATACCTCCTCCCCTTCACTTCCCCCTTCGCCACTCTCTTTCTCACCCAACCCCTTTCCATTCTTCTCTTATATAGTTCGTGGCTGAACGATCACGGTTCGTACGAGCAACGTTCATTTCGTTTGAGGAATTAGGACGTTAATAAAGCATTATTTATTGTTAAGCGAAAGCTTCGTGTACGCTCATGTGCATACGTTCGCACGCTCATGAAGTAATATTTTCGATCGATTTAATGAGACGCCTATTTAACGTAAAAATTAATTACGTTTATTACAATGTCGTACGATTTATTAATTAATTCATTCGATTTCGGAAATCAAAGAAATCAAAAGGGATCGTTTCGTCGAGAGGAAGAAATTGATTAAAGCAGACATTATTTATTTTTTATTTTATTTTATTTTATTTTATTTCACTTTAATATATTTTATTTTTCTTCTTTTCTTTTGTATTTTTCATAATAAAATTTCAATGAATGAAGGAGGCCTATTTGACGATTAAAAAATAATCAATTTACGTCGATTACGACGTCGTTTAATTTATTAATTAATTCGATTGTGAATTAATGAAAAGCAATCAGAGATTTCGTCGTGCGAAAGAAAGATATCGATGAAACGAGGAGATATTGTTTGTTGTTTTTTCTTTTATTTATTTATTTATTTTTTTTTTTTTCTTTTTTTGTCCTCCTTTTATCTTCTTCCTTTCACGAGTGTCACATCATCTAACGTAATAACGATAAAGAAGGAAATAGTAGGGTCAGATTTAACGCGGATAGATTTCAAATCGCTGCAAATCCTATTTCGCGCATCGTTCGTCTTAACAATGGTTATTATCGTCGCACGTTTCATCTACCGGTGTCGGTCGACCTTTACGTCACCAAGAGGAGAGGAACCCTTCTACGATTTTCACCACGTGACATCGAACAAGTTTAACGTCAGAACGGATAAGAGGGCAAAACTCTGTGTAATCGTCTCGTCGTCGTGTCCTAGGATTACCAAAAACCTTTTGAATTCTTCTTTTTTCTTTCTCGCGGCAATCGGGATTAACGTCGAGTGCGTCCGCGTGACAAACTCTAATCCTCTCATTTATTTTTAATTCCTTACACTGCTTGCGTTTTGTATTCGTTCTCTTTACCATTTTATCTCTTTTTTTTTTCTTTCTATCTTTTTTTTTTTATAGAAATAATATGGAACATAAAAACAAAATAAAAAAGAAGCAGTAACAAGAGTCGAACGAAGCGATATCTTCGTCCGTTAGAAAAAAAAAAAAGAAAGAAAGAAGAGAAGATAATAATTAATAAACAATATTACTGTTCAAACGATGATTAATATCAATAATTATTGTAGGATTCTTTATTATCAACTCGATCTGTTATCTTAATCTTATCTTACATACATAAGATACGAGAGAAATTATCTCTGATGATAAGGTAGAAATTACCCACCAAGAGAAAACGTTTTTATGGACGGTAAAATTGAAATCCTGCAGTACCTTCCATCGATAACGTAGAAATCATCTCGTCGCAGATATATTTTAAAATCGATAATTGTAAACGAGCTTTTACATACTTCCTATCGTCAGATACTGTCAACGTTTTCACCTTCTTAACTTGAATTAATAACTTAATAATAAACTACTAATAAACTGTGTAAAATATAAAAATAAATAAAAACGAATTTATTTGATCCATTTTGATCAAAGGAAATTGGAAATACCGTTAATGATCTTGGTAGTCTTATAAATAGTAATTTTCTTTCAAATTAATTAATTTATTTCGTTAGAAATATTCGTGAACATGACAAACGGTGAAATTATGAATAATAGGGAAATAAAAAATACCATCTCGCTTTGTCTCTCTCTCTCTCTCTCTCTCTCTCTCTCTCTCTCTCTCTCGCTCTCGCTCTGTCTCTCTCTCTCTCTCTCTCTCGCTCTATCTCGAATCTTTCTTTCTTTCTCTTTTTCTCTCTTTCTTTCTCCTCTCTCTCCTCTTTTCTTTTTTTTTTCTTCTTCGAGGCGCCATTTTATCGGAGATATATTATATATTATTATTTTTTTTTTTTGGTTACTCGTGTTGTCGTCGCTTTTTTTCCCATTTTTTTTTCTTTTTTTTTTTTTTTTTTTTTCTTTTTTTTTCTTCTTAAATCGTCTCTCATATTACAAAAAAAGGTATGCGCTTGAAAATATATATATAACATGAAAGGTGAGACACCGATTGAAATGCAACGAGATCATTGAATCACTTTATTGTCACACGCCATGTCTGGCATCGAGGGTATCTTTTTTATCTGGTATATTATACTAGATACAGTCACTAACGCGTTTTATATTAATCGCTTCGTGCCATCCCACCGCGAACTCTCATCGAGCGACAACAGCGAAATATATTCTTTTTTCCTGTCTCTTATTTTTCTCGTGTTCAGGTGTGTGTACATGTGTATGTGTTTGTATATGTATATATATATATGTGTATGTATATGTGTATAAATATGTATGTATGTATATATGTATATATGTGTGTATTTACGTATATGCGTGTGTGTTCTTATTTCTTTCTTTCTTTCTTTCTTTCTTTCTTTTTTTTCATTTTTTTTTTTGCGACTTTTCACTTTTTTTTCCCCTATATATTTTTTGCCACGTACATACCACCACATCACTTCTCGCGAATATTGATTGATTGATTGATTGATTGATTGATTGATTGATTGATTTATTTATTTCTTTATTTCTTTATTTCTTTATTTATTTAGTTTTGTTTCTTTTTTCCTTTTTTTCGTTCTTTTTCTTGTTGTTGCTTTTGTTATTTTTGTTGTTGTTGTTGTGGTTGTTGTTGTTGTTGTGCTTGTTGCAGTTGTTGTTGTTGTTCTTGGTTCGTATCTGGCTTCTCTTAATGTTCCTCGCACACACGCACACGACGCGTATTATCATTCTCGGACCTCGGCACTTCGGACTGTCTTCTCATGTTTTCTTTTTCCTTTTTTATTTTTTTCCTCTTTTTTTTAACATTTTATTCTTTTTATTATTATTATTTATTATTATTTATTATTATTTGTTTTTATTATTATTATTATTATTATTATTGTTATCATTATTTTTATTAATATTATTAATAATATTATTATTATTATTATTATTATTATTATTATTAGTAGTAGTAGTAGTAGTAGTAGTAGTAGTAGTAGTAGTAGTAGTAGTAGTAGTAGTAGTAGTAGTAGTAGTATTAGTAGTAGTAGTAGTAATAATAGTATTATTATTATTATTATTTTCTTCCTTTCATTCTTTCTTCCTTTCTGTTTTTTTTTATATATCGTTTTCGTTTGTTTGTTCAATTTTTCTGTTTCTTTTCTCATTGATATCACTTTCATGTAAGTTCAAACGACGAATCGACGACGCTCGAAACATTATCGATTTGTTCGATTCAGTTTTAATTATGGTATAGATACATACATACGTCGAGGGATGAACAAGAGAAAGAGAAAAAGAAAAGGAAAAAGACAAGAACCAAAAAACAATGGGGCATCAGGAATTTCGGTCAATTTTCAATTCAATGGCGGATGAGTTCGTGAGAAAATTTTTTTTACTTGATAAATTTTACTTTTATCCAAGTTCTTAAAATCTTCTTTTTTTTCACGTTGAATAATACCCATCAATTATCTCTCTCTCTCTCTCTCTCTCTCTCTCTCTCTCTCTCTCTCTCTCTCTCTCTCTCTCTCTCTCTCTCTCTCTCTCTCTCTTTCCAGCTCGCGATCCATCGCAGAATTTTTTATGTTTCTTGTTTTTCTTTTATTTTGTTCTTTTTTTGTTTAGTTAGGAATAAAATCAAACAAAAAATAATCTATGGATTATTGATTACGATCTATGAATATTTTTCGACTGTTATTGTATGTATGTATGTATGCATCTTACGAGGCGTCGTTTAATCGTACTATTTGAATTATTTTTGTTCTTATCATTTGTATATTCGCGTCCATCGTTATCTTTCTTGTTAACATAAAAGATCATCCTGTACTTCCTTACAATCATTTTCTTTCTCTCCATCTTCCTTTCTCTTTTTCTCACATTTATACTCATATTCTTTCTCTCTCTCTCTCTCTCTCTCTCTCTCTCTCTCTCTCTCTCTCTCTCTCTCTCTCTCTCTCTCTCTCTCTCTCTTGCTCTCTCTCTCTCATCAAACACACCGATCTTCTTTATATTTTTTGCGTTCGATCATAGATCCTCGCGTTTCGATCGAATCAATAGTTATTCTTACAAATTCGTAAAGAAAATTTATTTATAACATTATATCGATTCCGTTTTACTTATTTATCTCTCAATTTTCTCTTTTATATTGAAATCGATGTAAGTACAAACTCGAGGATCGATTCGAAAATAAAAAAGAGGGAGAAAGGAAGAAAGAAAGCGAGAGAGAGAGAGAGAAAGAGAGACAGGAATGATTAAAGAAAATAAAAGAGAGTGATAGTTTAAAGAAAGTCGAATATATCGTCGAATTGAATTTTAAATATTATCTCGAAATTTTTTTATTTATAAATTATGTTACGTTATTTGTATCATGATCGACATAATTAATCGCACTTTTCCGAATTTTTTCGTTATTTTCTCTCTTTTTCTCTCTTTCTCTTTCCTCTTTTCTCTCTCTCTCTCTCTCTCTCTCTCTCTCTCTCTCTTTCTCTCTCTCTTACTCGCACATATACACGAACGTACAGACACACACACCAATCATTTAGACTTTCATAATATATCGCGATTAGAAATCTAAAACGGTTCGTAAACTTTGACTTAATATTTTTTACCCCGTTTTTCTTTGACTCTCAGGCATTTCATACGTGTCGTTGTTGTTGTTGTTGTTATTTCCTTTTTTTTTCCTTTTTCTTTTTTCTAATCTTTTATTTCTTTCTCTTTACTTCTTCATTTCTCGTTAGTTTGGTCTTGTTTTCTCTTTCTTTTTTTCTTTCCTTTTCTTTTAACCATTTCTATATTGTTCTTAATTTCCCTGAAATCTCCCCCATACTTCGAATATACCCCCTTCGATCAATTTTCTTTCACTTCGGTATTCATCTTTTCTCTCTCTCTCTCTCTCTCTCTCTCCCTCCCTCTCTCTCTCTCTCTCTCTCTTTTTCTCTTACATATCTTCGTTATGACTTTTAATCTTTTTATATCACCTGGTTCGGTTAAATTAATTATATAGTTAATTAAGTTTGTATAAGTACAAAGTTGTGAATATCGTTAATTTGTTCGTTTCTATCTCTCTTTTTCTATCTCTCTCTTTCTTTCTCTCTTTCTATTTCTCTTTTTATCTTTCTTTTCCTCTTTGTTCTTTTTATCTTTCGTCCCTTGTAAACTCTTTTACATTCACGTCACATTATAATCTTTATAATAGTCCTTTTTAATTTTATTTCAATGTATGTATCATGTTTCTGTATAATCCGTGATTGACTTCCTTTTCCTTCTCATTTTTTATTTTTATAAAAAAAAAAAGGAAAAAAGAAAGAAAAAATGGAACATAGACAAGAACTCTCTGTTTTCATTCTCCTATTTTATATTTCGTGATTCGTCCATGTTCATTCATCTTTTTTCTTTATTTCTTTTTCTGCTTTTTTTTTTTTTTTTTTTTAAGTATTTAATCGAATAATTTTTTCATCGCACTCGGAAAATCGCAAAATCGTTTTATTTTATATGTCAATAATAAATAATTTCAAAGATTTACAGATTTTCTTTCAGATATCTCCGTATGTTCGTCTTGATCAATGATTTCTTTTTTTCATTTTTTTTTTTTTTAGTTTTCTTTTTTACGTTTCACAAGATATCATTCTCTCTCTCTCTCTCTCTCTCTCTCTCTCTCTCTCTCTCTCTCTCTCTCTCTCTCTCTCTCTCTCTCTGTCCCTTTCTATCTATTTTATAATATCTTCGTTAATCTCACGAGTAAAAAAGCCTATCTTTATCACTATCTTTATCTCTTTTTCTCTTTCACTCTCTCTCTCTCTCTCTCTCTCTCTCTCTTCCTCTCTCTCCCTCTTTCTCCCTCTTTGCCGTATACATTTCTAAATGTTATTAAGCACATTATTGGATACGATAAAATGTCACACTTATCAATAAAATACACGAACCTTTTCCACTTTCCTTTCGTTGATTATCTCCCTCCTTCCATCCCTCCCACCCTCCCACCCTCTCACCATTCCTCCCTTTATCATTCACGAATATTATCAAATTATTGATGAACAAATTTTATTTATTTAACACCTACGTTATGCACCATATAGCCAAAAGAAGCCGCACAAAATAAAATGGACAAGCTTTTTTTCATGTTCTTTCTCTTTTACTGTTCTTCATTCCTTTTATATATACATATATATACATATATATTTATATATATATATAAAAGGATACATATATGTATTTATGTATATAATATATGTACTCTTTTCTCAGTTTTCTTTTTTTTTTTTTTTTTTAATATAACTATCCAAAAGCTCCATGATGGCGTAGCAAGACTCAATAGCTTCTCGAAGGCGATATGCAAGCTCTCTTTCGCTCATATATATATATATACACAAACAGGTAAAAAAACACGTATGTAACACACACATACACACACACACACATGCACGCGCGCGTTAAAGGATTCATTTCGTTAGACAACCACGGATGAGGACGACGACGACGACCACGACGACGACGACCACGACGACGACGACGACGACGGCGACGACGATAACGATGGCAACGACGACGACGACGACGACGACGACGATGACGACGACGACGACGATGACTTTCATCGCATCGGATGAAAAGAAAAACGAGGACGAAGTGCTGATTAGAAATCAACGATGATAACTTCAAAAGCGATAGCGATCTCTTTTCTCTCTCTCTCTCTCTCTCTCTCTCTCTCTCTCTCTCTCTCTTTCTCTCTCTGTATTCCATAGAAGAAAAATTTGTGGAAAAAGAAAAAAACAGAACGCGTTTTAAAAAAGCTAACCCGAACGTTTCTCTGTTTACAATTATATTATCGTATTAACAAAATACCTCAATACGATTTAGCTAGATTCGATTAGAATAAAAACGATGAAGTTACTTCTTGTCCTCTTATTTTTTGCCCGGTTGTCTTTAAGGATAATAAAAAAAGTAATACAAACGTACGCGTAAAATGCAAACGTAAGAATTAAAAAAAGAAATTAAAAAAAAAAAGAAAAAGATTTTATATCTCTTTCGAATTTTCTCTTTCACTCATTCTCCCTTTCTCTCTCTCTTTCTCTCTCTCTCTCTCTCTCTCTCTCTCTCTCTCTCTCTCTCTCTCTCTATCTATCTCTCATACAATTCTATTGATACGTATTACGTATGCATGCATGCATGTATGTATGAATGTACGTATATATGTATGTATGTATCAATGTATATACACATGCACACTATCATCTTTCTGTCCTTCTTTCTCTTTCTCTTCTTCCCTTTTGCACTTCCTCTTCCTTCTTCTTCTTTTCTTTATTTCCATTTCTTTATCATTCCTTCTTTCTTTATTCTTGTTTCTTTCTTTTTCATTTCTATTTTTCTTTCTTTTATGTTAGATATCTTTTTTAAGTTTTTCTACCCAAAAAGGGTCAAGGGTCGTAGGTCGGGGGTCCAGGGGGAGGCGGGGGGTGGAACAGGCCCGCTTTGTCGGCCAAGAACGAATAATGCGCGTCGATATTCGTGATAAACTGGCGAGCGACCGATAAAAAAAGTGTAAACTTATTCCTCGTATAGAGGGTTTAGTTAATTTATATGTTAGATATTATAGTAATTTTAAGTTAGGTAGTACGTGCGGAATCCGTTAAGAAGTTAATCATTATATATTTATTATTATAATTGTTTTCTTTTTTTTCTCTCTCTCACTCTCTCTCTCTCTCTCTCTCTCTCTCTCTTTGTCTTTTTTTTCTTTCGCTTTTTCTCCTTCTCCCTCTTCTTCATCTTCATCTTCGTTTCCATCTTTATCTTTATCTTTATCTTGTGCAAAAATTGCCCTACGTAAAACGATAAAGCACGATGATATTATTCATTCTCGCCATCTCTCTCTCTCTCTCTCTCTCTCTCTCTCTCTCATAATTATTTACTCTTTCTTTCTCTCTTTTTTTCACACACACGCACACATACTTTCATTCAATTTTGTTTCTCTCGTTTGTTTTCTCTCTATAAATATATACATATATATTATATGTGTGTATATATATATTCTTTCGCAAGTAGTTCGCATCATTAAAAAAAAAAGAAAAAAAGAAAGAAAAAAGAAAAGAAAGAAACAAGAAACTTGTAACCCTCTTGCAATGTTATATTATTAGCGTGATTCGTTCAATACGATCGATTCTCGAAACAAACGCGCACGCCACACATGAACGTAATTAATGTTATATATACATATATGATATATGTAGTGTGGTGCATGTCGGTAACGAGAGTTCGGTTACTTAAAACTATATATATTTCAATATATATATATATTTTTTTTTGCAGGTGCAAAAAAAGATCGAACACATAACACGATTAAATATTGAAAGTCGATTCTTTCCTTTTTATCATTTTTGTCTTTCATATTCTAGCTATCTCTCTCTCTCTCTCTGTTTTACAAACACACTTTCTTCTAATCGCTATCATCTCTTTCGCTCTCTTACATCCATCCACCCATACATACACACATACACACATTCACATACACACACAACACTTTCATTTCTTTCTTTCCCTCTCTCTCTCTCTCTCTCACTCTCTCTCCTTTGCAATAATAATTTGTCGAGTTAAGTCCCTTAAAGGTTCAGCGCTCTTCTCGTTTCCAATTTTTCTTTTTATTTGTATTTCTTTCTTTTTTTATTTATTTATTTCTTTTTCTCTTTCTTTTCATCTCTTTTCTTTTCTTTCTTTTTTTATCATATTTTATTATTTCTTTTTAGTTTTATTCCTTCTTCAAGAAAAGTTGACAAAATTATTCAGGGTTATAGCCCTAGAAGATACAGGTGAAACTTGCACGAATTTTTACATAGTCTTTGGCCAAACCTTGAAGGGTAACTTTCTCTCTCTCTTTCTTTTTCTTTTTTCTTTTCCTTTTTCTTTTCTTCGTTTGAAAAATTCGACGAAGGACTCTTACAAAAATCAAGCTCGATGAGAAGCTCGCGTTGATATTCGGCACACGCGAATGGGATAATAAAAAAGCGTTTTCTTCTTTCTCTCTCTCTCTCTCTCTTTCTCTCTCTACCTCTATCTTTCTCTTTATCTCTATCTCTTTCTCTTTCTCCCTCTCTCTCTCTTTTTCTCTTTATCTCTCTCCTTCTAATACCGTAACCAACAGAGACTTTAACTCTAACTCTCCTCCCCCGAAAGCTCCTATATCGTTTTTCGAACGACTCAAAAAAGATTTAACGATCGCTTCTTATCACCAAAGAAATAATTGAATTCCTTTTCTTTCTGTTTTTTTTGTTTCTTTTTTTTTATCTTTCTTTCAAATTTTCTCGAAATACATACATCTTCAACTACATGCACGTTCGTAAGGAATAGAATCAAAAATTGTGTTATCACGTGATGTGATCACGTACATACGTGTATAAATATATATATATATATATATATATATATATATATATATGTATATATATCTCTCTCGTTCTCTCTCTCTCTCTCTCTCTCTCTCTCTCTCTCTCTCTCTCTTGCTACCTACATGTATTTGTTTGTCTATCTGTGTATGTGTGTTCTTTCTTTCTTTCATGATATTTGTCTACGATTAGAATAATCGCTAAGTTTTATCAGAGTTGATTGTACGTCATAAAGTAAGTAAGTACATACGTGAGTAACCTTTTTTAAAAAATCGCATAGAATCGTATTTATCACGAGACGCGTTAGGCGCAACCGATTTACTCCAATCAAACCTCATGCTTCTTTTTCCATTTCTTTCATTCATATCCTTAATAATGAATTTATCGTAGAGAGCAAATAATTTTCTATCTTTAATGAGTGAAATATTAAACAAAGAAATACAGAACGCGCACGTGCGAATTTGATTGATTAAAAATTCTTTTTTACGATTAAAAAATTTTTTTTAGTTCTCTTTTTCATAAATGTTATATGTTGCACCTAGGGTCTCGAACATTATAAATACGGTCCTGAAATCGCACGATAGATTCGTAGATTCGTAATGTGGTCACTCAAGATTTATAAAAAAAGGAATAATCAGTTTTTGCGATCGGAAAATTTGTTAATAAGTCGATGGAAAAACGGGTGGAGGGGTGGCAGGGGTGAGCTGATGGATAGGGGAGGAGGGAGCTGTCGTTCGAAAGGCGAAAAAAGAAGACGAATGAGAAAGAAAGGAGACAAACGGAAAGAAGTGTGGTACACAATATACAATCATCGATAGCGAAGGCAACGATATTACATTCAAAACTTGCGTGCACGCGGTATCGCAAATGTATGTACGTATGTATGTATGTATGTTGTATGTACGTATGTATGTATGCATGTATTTTATATACATATACATATAGATAGATATATATATATATATGTATGTATATGTATGTGTATATTTCTATGTATATCATATGTATATTAATTATTACAGTATTTACAACAAATGACAATCGCAGGTATTTTTTTGTCCTTTTCTTTTCTTTTCTTTTTTTTCTTTTTTATTCTTGTTGCTTATTTGTTGTTGACGGTGACGTTAGTTGGACTAAAAAATCCGCGACAACAATTGTTTCTCTCTTTCTTTCTTTTCTTTTTTTTCTTAACCACCACTTACATGTCCCTTCTCTCAAACTCATTTACCCTTTCTTTTTTCCCCTCTCTTTTCTTTTCTTTTCTTTTCTCTTTTGTTTCCTTTTTTATTTCTTTTTTTTTTCCCCATTTATTCTTAATAGTCCATTGGTGCTGCTGTTACTGCTGCTGCTGCGAATCGTTCATCGGAAAAAAAAGATCGTTCACTCTTGCCTCTCTTCTTTGATAAATTGAAAGTGTCTCTAGGTATATGTATGCATGTATGTATACGTACGTATGTATGTATTTATATATATATATATTTATTTATATATATATATATTTATTTATTTATTTAATAATTTATTTATTTATTTATTTATTTGGTAATCTTTTTTGTGTTTAAAAACCTCTCACGCACACGCACGGCGTTGTTTAAAGATTATATATATATACAAATTGTAGCATTGAAACGTCTTTTTTGTCTCCTCATTATCTTCTTTCGCAGCATCTTCTTCTTCTTCTTCTTCATTTTCCTCTTCATTATCTTCGTCATCAGCAACTTCTTCACTTCCGCCTTATATATTAAATTTTTGCACAAACATCGTGTTTTTTTTTTAATATATATACGTGTGTGTATATGTATATATGTATATGTACGCATGTATATTATATATATATATATATATATATATATATATATATATATAAAATATGTTTATCATGACTCGCGAACGGTTCGCGATGATCTCGTCTCTTTCAAATCGTATCGTGTTTTAAACAGTCCATTTTTTTAATAACGTTTAAGTTTATTTAATTTTTTCTTGCTTTGCTTTCTTCCTTTCTTCCTCTTGTTCCGTCTTGGTTTTGGTTTGTTATTTTATTATTATTATTATTTTTATTATTATTATTATTATTATTATTATTATTATTATTATTATTATTCTTAGTTTTATTAATATTATTAATATTAATATTATTAATATTATTATTATTATTTATTTATTTTTTATTTATTTATTTATTTATTTTCGTTATTATCTTCGTCGTTTTATCATTATTATTATTATTTTTTTTTTCTTTTCCTTCTTTTTTTATCACACGACGATAAAATCTTATTTAGTTGCACGGAGGTACACTTCTTCTCACCTCGTATGTTTATCGACTTTCATTCTTTATTTTCAAGAAAAACTTGTTTTATCTTCTTCTTTTTCTTCTTATTCTTCTTCTTCTTCTTCTTCTTCTACTTCTTTTTATTCTTCATCATCTTCTTCTTTTTTCTCAGATTTTCTTCCATCATGGTCCATCGACGTCTAAGAAACGCGCCGATCTCTTTTCCTCCGTTTCACGTTCACTCGAAAGTCCATCGATTCGTAGTGATTTCACTGAAATTACAGGCACGAGAACGTGTTCATTACCAAATCGTTATTTGTTATTTACACTGTTTCTTTTTTTTTTTTTTTATAAAGAAGAAACGAAAGATCGTATTATTACAATAAAATTATTATATATTATGTGCATATATAACATATTATTTTATTTATATTATTTATTTCAAATATATCATAAATGTAAATATTATATAAATAATAAACATTATATCTAAATAGTAAATATAAATTTTGTTATTAAAGAATATTGTTTCTTTTCTCTTTTCTTTTTTCTTTTTTTTTTTCTATTACATACTATAAATATACGATCGTTCGAAACTTCTATACGATATTTTCGTATGATTTGGATAAAAAATAATAAGGAGACATTTACACATCTAAGGGACTCCGAATACGACTCAAAGACTTACCTCTTTTATCTTTTATCTACTTATCAGATTTTCTATTACACATCTAAAGGATGAACGAACGTTATACGAACTAATCAACGAATTTCTTTGTGAGTTTCATTTTTTTCTCTGATTTCTTTTCTTTCTTTTTTTCTATTTTTTTTTCTTTTTTTTTTTTTTTCTTAAGAAGCAAAGCCTCTAAAAAGAAAAAACTAATTACGAAGAGCGTCCAACGTTCGACGATGAATGTGTATTCGTTAACGATGGTATAATATTGTACGGATGTATGTATGTATATATGTATTTATGTACAATGAAAAGTTTGTTACTTTACGAGCAGGAATAAAACGAGGATGCACAATGAGATAGATAAAAGGAAGAAAATTAATAAAAGAAAAAATAGCAAAATAAATAAATAAGTAAATAAATTTAAAAAATAAATAAAAAGGAGAGAACTTTAGAAATTGAAAAAGAAACTTCGTTCGTTATTTACGACGAAGTTGGAGTTGTTTATGGGAATGCGATAATCAGAGCGGAAAAACTTTAAAAATTCTTGCATGGGATTAAAAAAGCGATGTCGGTAAGAGAGAGAGAGAGAGAGAGAGAGAGAGAGAGAGAAATATGCTTCCAGTGTAAAATTGAAAATAAACAAAAAATAAACAAAAAAAAATGAAACGGAGAAGGAGAAAAGAAAAATTCTTCTTGCAACAACAGACGATTATGAAAAGTCGATTTTACGCGGGTACTCTCATTTTGAATGACAAGAATAACAACAACAACAACAATAACAATCAATAATAACAACGGACGACTACGACGACGACCACGACGAAAACAAAAAAAAGAGAGAAAAAATATCCAAAAAAAATTCAACTTCGATATCGGAGAATAATTTTCTAATTTTCGTTCATAACGATTTAGCAATTGAATAATTTAATCCTTTTCTTTTCTTTTTTTTTTTTTTTTAGAATGACTGAAATAGTTATTATTTTACAATTTTCTTTTTTCTTTTTCTCTGAGATTAAATTCGAGGACTCTTTTTATTGCTCGATTTATTGCAGTGACAGATACATTAAAAAAAAAAAAATAAGAATAAAGAAAATAAAAAAAGGAAGAAAATTGTACAAAAAAAAAAAAAGAGAAAAAACAAAACTGAGATTTTGCTTTTTTCTTGAGCTAAGATTGGTACCCACGTGAAATCTGTGAACTAACTACGAAGAATTCCTTGATCTTATTGCATACCTACAACTATCTGCCGCACTCCGGAGGAGGGATACATGGCTGCTACATACTTCTACAACTAGTCTACATAAAGACTAGCGTGTCTCGTCTGATATGGCGTACATGATATGCGATGCGCTATAGTGGTGTTTTCTAGAAATACACAGCCTTACGCGCAGAGATCTTTTACCCTAATCATATTCGTAAACGCACCGGACTATACCTCACATTTTATAATACATTAGTTTCTCAATTAGAGACCAAAAATTAGAAATTTATTTTTTCTTCGATTTTTCTTTGAACAATTGAAAAGAAAAAGAATGTTGAAGAAATCTCAATGTGATAACGAAAAAGAAATATTTTGGTTTTTAAATTTTGCGAAAGAAGAAAATTCTTTCACGAAATTTCGCTCGAACTCGTCTCTTTTCTTTTTTTTTTTTTTGATTTTTGAGTTATTATAAGAAAAACGATAAAGTTCCAACCAAATTTGAAAAAAAATGATAACGAATCGAGCATGGTATTTAAATCCCATATTAACATACTATATATACGTATATATATTATTAACAGTAGTAATAATAATAAAATAATAATAATGATGCTAATAGTAATAATGATAATAATAATAATAATAATAAAAATAATAATAATAATAATAATAATAATAATCATCATCATCATCATTAACAAGTGACACTTTATTCTCGACAAAAAAGGTTGTTGTAATTTCTGATCAGGTAGATCATACGATTTAGTTCAAGAGCTGATAAACTTGTCCTTTCTATATGAAGCATATAAGCACAGACTACATATCGGATAAATACATAATGAATAACTCACGAGAGTTAACTTATCTTCGTAGGTTTAAGTATTTAGTTCACGTGAAATTACAATGAGACGAAAGCTAAAGCGATTCTCCGCGTATATAAATCTATTATTTAAGTAATTATTACAGAGACTTATTTCTTATAAAGTTCTAATCCCCATACGTTCGATTCCGTTCGTCTGCTCTCTCATCCTTTTTATCTATTCTCTTATTTTCTATTTTTTTTTCTTACTTCCTTTCTTTCCTTTCTTTTTTCTTTTTTTTCTTTTCTTTTCCTTTTTCTTTCTGGTTCTCCGAATTCCGTGTGTTCATTAAAAAGCGTGCGAAATAAATGTTTTGTTTTATAAATTTTGACTATGTGTATATATATATATATATATATATATATATATACATACATACATATATATATATGTATAAGCGTAACTAAAATTCGATCTTCTAATCGACAAACATCATTCTTAGATCTTACAGGATTCTAAGGACGTGGCTGAGGAGCGACGTGATAAAGCAAGGGTTGAAGGCCCACTGACCAGCAATGTGGCGTCAAACAGTTTGTACCATCCGAACACCATCTGATTCAGGTTCAGATCGTCCAATACGATCTGTGCGACGCCCATGAACACTTTTTTCCCTTCGAAACGGCCATAATCACCCCAAACTGTAACCTGAAATTAGAATGAAAGAAATGGAAAGAAATAAAGAAAGATAGGAAGAAATATAAATCGTTTATAATCGAATTCCGATACGTGTTATTTTCTCCTTTTCTTTTTATTCTTTCTTTCCTTCTTTTCTACATATTACCTGATATACTTACTTGCAATATACAGCCCCGGAAATTTTCTCTAAATGCCAACGATTCTTGATAAAAAGGATCTAACGTTTTTCGTGCCGTCGAGGTCTTCGCTTTTTCTATACATTTCTTTCCATTGACAAGATAAACCTTCACGTAAGGAGCTGGAATCGTTAGATTTCACGTTAAAAGTGTGCAATAACGAAATAAAAAGAACTTCGATTGATTCCAACTGATACGACAACTTCGATCGGGAATATTACTAAAGAAATTATAAAAAATTAGTATATACCAAAAAAAAAATCATTTCTTTCGAATGAATTTTATTCAAATAATGAAAACGATCTCAAATCGTCCAATCACTATCGAAAATAATTGCAAAATTAATGAAGTATATATATATATATAAAAGAACAAAAAATTATTTCGTTCGATTTCAGATGATAAAACAATTTCGATCGACAGATAACTGTTGAAAAAAAAATGACCAGAGAAGAATTAAAATCGAAAAAGCAGAAGAAAATACAAAGAAAAAGAAAAATCATCATGACTGATACTAATTGATAAAACGTATAAATATATATATATATATATATATATATATATATATCGACACATACACATACACGAAGACACAGACAAGTTTGTCAAATTGAAAAAATTTGTACAAAATATAAAATATAAAATTTTAACCTGGGATTCCTTTGCTTCCAAATTTCGTTTTAAGATCTTTGGCACGGATGATCTCTACTTCGAGATAGCCTTTCGTTTGGCTAAGTGATAACTGTATGGCACCGAGATAACCGGCACCTAATGCTTGTCTTCCAACTACTTGTGCAGGACCAAGATCCTCGATGAAGTCTCTCAGCTGCCCGGTCTCCCCTGCCATTCGCAGACTGGGCGACCAGCTGCGGTTTTCAAACAGACATTTTTACTAAACAAGCTTACCGATCTCTCCCAAGAATCGTTGTTAACTTCGTGGGTTTAGAAAAAAAAAAAAGAAAAAAAAAAAGAAAAGAAAAGGAAAAAGATCAAGAAACAGAAGGGAAAAAGAAAAAGGATTTTTCAAAGGGAAAGGGAAAACATAATTATTCGGGAAGAGTAAAAGTTGTTGGAGGTATCGTAGGAAACCTTTTTTTTGTTTTTCTTTTTTTTTGTCGTCCTCGATATCTCCTTGACTTTCTTTGAATTTTTTTTTATCACGTATGTATACATACATATATATATATATATATATATATATATATATATATATATGTATGTATATTTTTGTTTTTTCGATGATATTTACAATTTTTAAATATAATAATGATTTTCATTATTATTTTGAGAGATTAGTAGAAAGTCAAGAATATATACATCATGAGATTGATTCGTTTGAATTCAATGTTAGATACATACATACATACATACATACATACATATATACATATGTGTGTGTGTTTATTTGCGTATATATGCATTTAACGTCGAAACAGTGGGTGGAAAAAGGGAGGAAACGTGAGAAACGAACGAAAGTTTATCTCGCGGCGGGAGCGAGGGACGATTATTTAATATATAAATTTTTTTATTTAATATTTTTTTTCTCTGTTTTTTTTTTTTTCTTTTTTTCCTAAGCCTTCGACGAAAGTGCGTACTTTTTTACTTGCTTTCTTTCTTTTTTTAATCTATTCTTTTTTGTGAGAAAAAAAATAGAGAGAGAAAGAGAGAGAGAGAGAGAGAGATAGAGAGAGAAAGAGAGAGAGAGAGAGAGAGAGAGAGAGAGAGAGAAAAAGAGAGAGAAAAAGAAAGAGAGACAGATAGACAGGTGTATATATATATATATATAGAGAGAGAGAAAGAGAGAGTGAAAGAGGAAAACACACCTCACGCAGAGTCAAAAATTCACGCTGAAAGTGTTAGTGTTTTAATGTGTATACAATGAATAAATATATATATATATATATTAAGAGATGGAGATAGAGACAGAAAGACAGAGAGAGAGAGAGAGAGAGACAGAGAGAGATGTAAGAGTATATAATATGTACAGAGAGAACAAACGAGAGTGAGATAGAAAATTAATACATACTCAAAGCTATCGACTCATGCAATTCACTTAAACGCTTAAATTACCAAATGTGTTTTCATTTTGTTCATATATTTTCTCCTTGTTTTTTTTTTCTCTTAATCTCTACGACTGCGATCGTCAGACATGATTGATACAATAATTGACAATAAAAAAAAATGAATTTTATTATTTATGCGTTACTTATTATCCTTCTTTTATTTTATTAACTTTCAACAAGCTGATCGATCATAGTCGTTCTAAATTTATTTCTATGTTTCAACTACTCGAACATGCTACGCTAAAACGAATCAAAGATTGAAATCATTCGATATATACGTATGTATATCCACATATATATATATATATATATATATATATGCATATGTGCATGTATATTGAAATAAAATAAAAGATTGACTTACGTTCGATACGTAGATCCTGCCAGGCGAAATTAAATGCACGCTCTACGAATCTTTTTTTAAATGGGTGATAACATTTTTCAAACACACTATATATCCACATATATTCACGTTGATATCATTGCAAATAAAGATAAATCATTAGCAATCAGACATTTTGGAATTCTTAGGTATATGGAGTAGTTGTTACAGTATATGTATATTAATGTGACTTGAACGTGAAACGAGCAAGAAATCATACAATCATACAATCATACATACACACACACACACATACAATCACAATCACAATGATCGTTCTATTTCTTTTCTTTACGTATTTACGTAATTTGGACGAATATGAACGAATTTATATATTTTTTTCTTTTTTAAGAAATAAATTCTCTTGCTCGAGTTTCACGACAAGTATGTCGTATTAATCAAAAAAAAAAAGGGAACTCGTTGTTCGAGGAAAATAAAGAAAAAAGAAAAAGAACAAGAAAGAAAGGAATAAAAAAAAATAGAAAAGAAAAAAAAAACAATTCCTCGCAATTTTCCTCATCCACGTGGTTTCGTCGGATAAGTTACTGATAATACGACCATATATAATACTTAGGTATATACGTTTAGAGAGAGTGAGAGAGAAAGAGAGAGAGAGAGAGAGAGAGAGAGAGAGACAGACAGATATATGTATATATATGTGTATATACATATATATATATAAATAGATAAATAGATAGAGTAACAAGTATAAATACTCTTAATAAAGAAAACAGAATCATTCTCTTTCAGTTTGAAATTATTATTGTTTCACAGATTATCGTTGAATCGACGTAATCAGATGATGACAGATCCTCGTTAAAAATAATCGTACTTAGAAACCTTTTTATGTAAGAAAATTTCTTTCTTTTTCTTCTTTCTTCTATTTTCTTTTTTTTTTCTTTTGTTTCATGCATTTTCATCTGGATCGTCGATTCATCGTTCAAAGATACAAAATACACTTATCTAATCTACGAATAAGGTGCATCGCACAAAACAACGTCGAGAAACGATATATATATATATATTATAATAACAAAGTTATTATATATTTTTTCCAAATAAATATATATATATATGCGTGTGTTAAATACCGTACAAAGAATATGAGAGGATTATACACAAATTTTTCAAACGCAACGTATTAAGAATTCCGATAGAAGAGACATAAAAAAGAAAAACGAAGGAAAAAGAGAAAAGAAAAAAGTGATCATTAACTATTACGAACGATCTCGTCCACCACTTTCTGGTTGACGTAGAAAAATTATTCGTCGTCATTCTTGTTGTGTCATCATCGTCAGTCCGTAATCGTTCTCGTGAAAATGTTTCGGATGTTTCAGAGTACATGGACAAACATAATGTTGTATATATTTTTGTGAATAAAAGTGCGTGTTTTTTTTTCTTCTTTTTTTTTTATGTACAATCATATCATGTGCTTCGAAGAATTCGTCAATAATAATGCGATAACATGAGATATCACTTGCGGCAGCCAAGCAGATAAGCCAAGACAACAACATCGATCAAGGAATAATTATCGTATCCTTTTTATATATTTTATTATTAATATTATTATTTATTATTATAATCGTTGTTGTTATTATTGTTGTGATAGTTATGATTTTTTTAGTTTCTTTTGCTTTTTCAAGTATCGACCTATCGAGAGATTTTTCGAAGAGAGCGGACATCGATGTAAACGCGTATCACAAATTAAACAAAAGGCATTTAATATGGTATGTATAATCTTGAGAGAAGCATTATTAACAGTACACAGGAAATTGGAAATAAGACAAATTTTCAAGGCGACTTGTATATTGTACACTGTATAGTTTAGAAAAAAAAAGGAAAAGAGAGAAAGAAAGAGAAAGAGAGAGAGAGAGAGAGAGACAGAGAGAGAGAGAGAGAGGGACAGAGAGAGGGTTGAGAGAGAGAGAGAGAGATAAAGATATATATACTTTGATCCGTATTGTATCTTTTCTTTTTCTCTGTTGCATTTTTGTCTTCATCGTTGTTCTTAAAAAAAAAAATATATATATATTTTTTCTTGATTTCTTATCTTTTAACATAATCGTATGATTTTTATTAAGAAGGGACACATGACCCAAGCGAGCTAATAGTTACTGTCAAGAATTTATAAGAAAAAAGTAACATGATCTTTTTTTGTTAATCACATTGTCCTGTGACAAAGTAGAGAATAATGCGAAAGAAAATAAATAAATGCGAGAGAGAGATAATCCAGAGAATACGCGAGAGAGACAGATAGAAAGAAAGAGAAAAAGATATAGAGAGAGAAAGAGAGAGAGAGAGAGAGAGAGAATAAAAGAAACAGACATAATATAAAGGTAA